>NC_080178.1:6994420-7046920 GCF_950295315.1 Erinaceus europaeus
TCCATGTTACAGTGTGTAAGGAATGAGGTTCAAACCCCGGTCCCTATCTGAAGGGTGAAACAGTGCAGGGGTGTGTGTGTGTGTGTGTGTGTGTGTGTCCCTCTATATCTTCATCTTCCCTCTCAATTTCTGCCTGTCTCTATAAATAAATAAATATAGGGAAAAGGGGGGGGGGAATGGCCATTGTCTGTGGCCAGGGAGGTGACTCAGTGAGGCATCTGAGGATGGTCTTAAAGCACCAGATTTGTTTAAGCAGTGTAGTGTTTTAATGTAGTCTCTCCCTCTCTCTCTCTCTCTCTCTCTCTCTCTCTCTCTTTGTCTGTCTGTCCGTCCGTCTCTCTCCTAATTGGACATATGGACATTTTTAAAAGGAATTCTTAAATTGGGGCTGTGGGCGCAATTCATTAGTAGAGTACATGTTATGTGTTATAAGGCCTTGGATTTGATCCCCACCACAGGAAGAAAGATAGAAAGAAAGAAAGAAAGAAAGAAAAAAGGAGAGAAAAAAGAATCTGTAAAAAGTAAATAATAATAACTAGAAACTAGTATGTAACATTCAGATTTCAAAATTTCTACGCAGGGCCATCATTTCAGAGACAGGCTTGGCATTAGAAGGACTGATGCGAAAGAGCCTCTGTCCCAGAGGTGAGCTCGGATCTACAAGGATGCAGAGGTCACACAGGCTCCTAAGCTAATTATGGGCCCTAGATCACATCAAATCAATGGGGCTTACAGTCAACAATATTTATACATCTTTCCCATATTAGGGAGCTACTCTCTTCCCTGATCCAGCTTTCTGGTCCTTCTTCCAGCCATGACATCATCTTCCCAGACAATAACTTGGATCCACCTGCATATCAGATTTCAGGCTCAGACAAAAAAAAAAAAAAAAAAAAACTTAGTATAACTACAGGCCCTTTGAAATATAACTAAAATATGCCTACTAGCTATTGACAAAATGGAGGACCCCCCAACACTTCATCTGCACTATTCCAACCTTTAGGTCCATGATTACTCAACAATTTGTTTGGTTTTGTATGTTAATTCTCTTTTCAGCCACCAGGTTCCAGATGCTAGCAGGATACCAACCAGACTTCCCTGGACAGACAACCTTACCAATGTGCCTTGGAGCTCCGCTTCCCCAGAACCCTTCCCCCCTAGGGAAAGAGAGAGGCAGGCTGGGAATATGGATCCACCTGTCAATGCCCATGTTCAGCAGGGAAACAATTCCAGAAGCCAGACCTTCCACCTTCTGCATCCCACAATGACCTTGGGTCCATGCTCCCAGAGGGTTAAAGAATAGGAAAGCTATCAGGGGAGGGGAGGGGAGAGGTCTGGTGGTGCTAAAGAAATTGAAAATTTTTAAATAAAATAAATAAATTTTTAAAAGAGGGAAAATGGCCAGTGGTAATAGTGGAGCCCTACTGTCAAAAGAAAAGAGAGAAAGAAAGGGAGAGAGAGAGAGAGAGAGAGAAAGAGAGACAGAGAGAGAGAAAGGAAGAAAAGAATGATGCCTATATATTTTTTAATTTAAATTAAAAATTTGATCAGTCAGATCCAAGAAGCAAAGAGGCCATTGTGAAAGAGAAAAATAACATAATTAACAGTCACACAGCCTTAATGATGAGTTGGAAGAAGGAAGGAAACAGATCCACAAACAAATTCATAATGTCAGGAAACAGCCAGAACTTAAGAGCCCAGAAGATGGAGTAAGAAAAAAACTGGAACATTCAGCATGGATTGAAGCACTCTTTCATCACCCCCAGGCTCCTGGTGGGTCTTTAAATGAAGCAACAGCACCTCAGGAACGGATGTTTCTAGCTAAATAACCAGCAGCCATTTTCAGAATAAGAAATGTACTTCCACAGCAGTGGTCTGGAGGCAAAACCATCCATCTAACACAACTTCCTCAAAGGAAAGACTGGGGCTCCCTCAGCTGCAGACACAGAAGCAGCTCTAGAAAGCCGATTCCATTTGAAATGAGCCCAGAGAGGCGTGAAATGGGAATACCACACAGAATCACATCTACAAAGGCGAGAATAGAAGCAGCATGCATTCGTGGTAGCCAAGGAATAAACGACAAGAAAGACCTTAGGTCTCTCGGGTAATGCTGGTGCCGTGAACATTCATACACACTTAGTGATGCATCAAGCACTCCACCGGTAATACCTCAATGCTGTCTCTCTGCCCTCCTGGGAGATTGCTCCTACCAAGAAATGTACAGGGCCCAGGCACTGGTGGACCCAGTAAAACACTGTGCAAAGACTCAGGTTCAAGTTCCAGGTCCCCATCTGTGGTGGGGCCGGGGGGGGGGGGGGGGGGTGTCGGGGAGCCAGGTAGGCAGCCCAAACAGCAGAAGAGTGCTTCCTCTCTGCGCCCCCTTCTTCAATTTTTCTCTGTCTCTATCAAAGAAAGAAAGAAGCATCCAGAACAGTGGATTCACTGTGTAGACACTGAGTCCCAGCAATAATCCTGGTGGCCACTAAAAAATAGTAATAAAGATCATAAGGGCTGGTGAATAGCTCACTTAGATAGTGCATTGCTTTGCTTGCACACAACCAAGGTTCGAGCCCAGCCTCCACTGTATTGAAGGAAGATTTGCTTTTGTGGTCTCTCTCTCTGTTTCTCTCTCTCTTTCTCTCTGTCTTTCTGTCTCTCTGCCTCTATCTAAAACAAAAACTAAATAAATAGGGGGCTGGGTGGTAGCTCAGCATGTTAAGCACACTTGGCGCAAAGCACAAGGACCAAGCGTAAGGATCCCAGTTTGAGCCCCTGGCTCCCCACCTGCAGGGGAATCACTTCACAGGCGGTGAAGCAGGTCTGCAGGTGTCTGTCTTTCTCTCCCCTTCTCTGTCTTCCCCTCCACCTCGCGATTTCTCTCTGTCCTATCCAGCAACGATGACAGCAATAATAGTAACAGCAACACCAATAAATAACAAAGGCAACAATAACCCTGGAGGCAAAAAAAAAAAAAAAGAAAGAAAGAAAGAAAGAGAAATATGCATACTAGGGACCCCAGAGTACAGACTAGTGGCCCCAGAGATAGCCCAGCAGTATAGCATAAGATTGGCACACCTGAGGCCCCAGAGGTCCCACCATATGCAAAAACAAAGTGATACTCTAGCCCCTCTCTCTCTAACTCTCTCTCTCTCTCTCTCTCTCTCTCTCGCTCGCTCTCCCTCTGAAAAAAAAAAAGTTGGCTCAGAGTAGTGAAGCCCTGGCAACAGCAAAAAACAATGGCATCTTTATTCTAGAAGCAATTAAATGGCTGAATGCAAGGAACAAGTGAAAGTCCCCATTCTAGCATCTAACTCCTCCAGGACTAATGCCCCTGGGAACACGTGTGGCTTTACTTTGGGGAAAGTGCCAAGGCAGGACATTGTAAAGACGTGACATGTTGACACATATGGAGAAGAAGATTGCAGCCCATCTTAAAGAGTCATAGGATCTCCAGAAACTACCACACAGCAACACTGCCACAGAGAAAGGCATCCTAGTGCCTTAGAGAGCCTGTTCACCTCTACCAGAAAAGCCACCCACAGCTTCGATGCCAAGTGGTATGTGACTTCTCCCATGCAGAGAAGTTTAAAAACTCCCAGCCACTCCAAAATAGTGGAACAATATCAAGCTCCCACCCCTACACACACACACACACACACACACACATACAAACACACACAAACACACACAAACATACACACACACACACAGGAGTAATTGCCAAAGAAACACAGACACTGTGGATTACAGAAGCAGCTGTGATATGCCCACCCACCTACCCACCCCCTAGCGTGTGAAGATGAATAGATAAGGAAGCCACAAAGCCTTTCTGGGAACAAAGGGAATTGCTAACAGTCACTTTCAGCCAGTGTGACATCAATAATGCTAACCCCCTCCCACTGCCCAAGGAAAAAGGAGACATTCCCAATTACAAGTCAATGGGACTTAGGGAAGCCTAGCAAGATGGTGCATTGAGAAGGCGTTGGCCACAAGAGGACTAATAGCAGACCTTTGTTATGGCCGTACTAACCTGACTGCTGAGATGAGAATCCACTGTGTGCTGGCTCAATCCACCAAAGGACAAAATGTGCCCACCTGGGAGTTGGGCAGTAGTGCAGCAGGTTAAGCGCACGTGGCGCAAAGCACAAGGACCAGCATGAGGAATCCAGTTCGAGCCCCCAGCTCCCCACCTGCAGAGGAGTCACTTCACAGGCGGTGAAGCGGGTCTGCAGGTGTCTATCTTTCTCTCATCCTCTCTGTCCTCCCCTCCACTCTCCATTTCTCTCTGTCCTATCCAACAATGATGACATCAACAACAATAACTATAACAATAAAACAACAAGGGAAACAAAAGGGAATAAATAAATAAAATTTTTTTTTAAGTGCCCACCTGCATCCAGCAAGTTAGCTGTCAGGCTCAGGCAAGAATTACCAAAGTCAGGGACCACATGGGACATGCCTAAAATAGACTTCCTAGCTTCTTCCCACATAGAGACCCCTAGTTTCATTTGCCTTATTCTTACTGTTGGGTTCCTGTTTATTGAACAATTTGCCTTATATCTTGCATCCTGACTTTCCAGTCAGATGACCTCACCAATGTGCCCCAAAGTCTCACCTCTCCAGAACCCTACCCCACTAGGGAAAGATAGAAACAGGCTGGGGGTACAAATCCACCTGCCAATGCCCACGTCCGGTGGAGAATTAATTATAGAATCCAGAATAGGGAAGCTTTCAATGGAGGGGTTGAGACACAGAACTCTAGTGGTGGGAGAATTCTACAATTCTGTGTAGAATTGTACTCCTGTTATCTTACAATCTAGCTAGTCACTATTAAATCACCAATAAAATTTTTTTAAAAAGGACAGAGTATGACTTGGAAGACATGCTCCTTGTCTCAGTTGTGTTCTGGGAACTAGATTACATGAACCTTGGGATACTGCTGTCCAGGGCTATTCAAACCAAAGATACAGCTGAAGTTCTTGGATTCCTCCTGAAAGTTTATTTACTCCTGGCTGGATGTGCTATGGAGTTATTCAGAGAGAGAGGGGGTAGTTATTGAAGGCAGCTGTGGTGACATGGATGTGAATCTGGTGGACTGGAATTTGAGAGACAGTATTCACTCCACCAGCCTTTGGTAGGAAGGTAGGACCTCTGTGTGAGCAAAGCAAGAGGAAATTGAGATAGCGCTTCTCAAAGTATCAATGCATACTCCCTGGGGAATTTTGCTAGGGGGGCAACTTCTGTTTCTGCAGCTTTAGATAACTGGTGAATTGTATTTCTTTTACACATATATATAATTTTTATTAGTGAGTTAATAATGATTGACAAGATTGTGGGATAAGAGGGGTACAAGTCCACACAATTCCCACCACCACAGTTGCATATCCCATCCCCTCCATTGGAAGCTTCCCTATTCTTTATCCTCTGGGAGTATGGACCCAGTATTATTGTGGGGTGCGGAAGGTGGAAGCTCTGGCTTCTGTAATTGCTTCTCCACTGAATATGGGCATAGACAGGTCAATCCATATTCCCAGCCTGTTTCTGTCTTTCCCTAGTGGGTCAGGGCTCTGGAGAGGTAGGGTTCCAGGGTATATTGGTGAGATCATCTGCCCAGGGAAATCAGGTTGGTACCATGGTAGCATCTGGTGGCTGAAAAGCATTAAGATTTAAAGCAGAACAACTTGTTTAATAATCACAAACCTAAAGGCAAAAGGATAGCAGATGAATTTTGGGGTCTTCATGTTGGAATGAGCTAAGAAGTCTATTTTAGGTATATTCCAAGCAGTCAATGACTACTAATCTTTGCTGAGACCAGCAGCCAACATGCAGGTGGGCTAGGAGTATTGTCTGGGAAGATGGTGTCAGAGTTGAGGATAGGACTAGAAAGATGGATAAGACAAATTGCATTTCTAGCAAGTCTCCAGCACAGCTGGTCCACAGACCACACTTGGAATAGCATTAGATGGCCTCTCCAGATAAGATTCTGGACACAAGGGGAGTCGGGCGGTAGTGCAGTGGGTTAACAGGTTCATAAGTGGTGAAGCAGGTCTGCAGGTGTCTGTCTTTCTCTCCTCCTTTCTGTCTTCCCCTCCTCTCTCCATTTCTCTGTCCTATCCAACAACAAGGACATCAATAACAACAACAATAATAACTACAACAACAATAAAAAAAAACAGAGGCAACAAAAGGTAAAATAAATAAATAAGATTCTGGACACAATAGAGGAGTTGTCCAGCTCCTTATGTTTTAAGTGCAGAAAGTGCTTCGAGAGTCTAGCTAGGGAAGGAAGAGAGAAAGAAGTAGAGGAAGCTAGGCGTGGCTTGGGTTAGATCCGGAGATGAGTAGAAACTTCACCCTGTAGGGGCTAGCAGGAAAAGGCCCTTTCTTTTGTGTCACAGCCTACAAACAAAGCTTTCAGGGTCTGTAAAAAGAATCAGTGATAATTTTTGCTGGCTCGGAAGGATCTGTCTCTTAATGATTCTTCCTGTTTTTCTCCACTCCGCTCCAATAGAATGAGAAAACAGCCCAGGAGAAGGTCTGCCGAGGTCACCGAGGTCCCTGGAGGCCGCTGCTTCCAATGCCACACTTTGGGAAGTGGGGAATGGGGGGAGGCAGAGTTCCCTCCCACCAACACCCTCTTCAGTCAGTCTAGTTCTGGCCTCTGCTTTGATTCAGCCAGCTAGTATCATGGAGACAGGGGACCTGGGAAGAGAGCCTTCACCAGCCCTCCTCCATTCAGCCCTACATCCACACTACAAAGCAGAATTCAGTCACAGACCTAAGGAAAAACTAGAAGGACTAGAAGCCTTGTAAAAGTTTGGGAGAGATCAAATTCTCCCAAAGACATCAACAACAGTTTCATGGAAAAGGAAGCAGCTGATACTTGAAGCTGGGTGGTGGGGAGTAGGGATTGCGGCAGGGGGCGGGGTGGGGGGTGTTCCTTGAGCAATGACAGAAGCATGGGTCTCACAGGTACAGAAAAGCAGGGACCAAGTGGTGGACACTGGGCTAATCACACATAGTACAAAAACTGGTAAAGTCATGGTCCTTGGAGCATACCCAAAATAGACCTACTAGCTTTCTCCAAAACGGAGACCCCAAATCTCATCTGCTCTAGTCTCACCTTTAGGTTCCTACTTATTTAACAATTTGTTCTGCTTTATATCTTAATGCTTTTCAGCAACGGAGTTATAGATGCTACCATGCCAACCCGACTTCCCTGGACAGCCGACCTCACCAATGTATCCTGGACCCTTATATCTCCAGAGCCCTGCCCCACTAGGAGAAGACAGAAACAGCCTGGGAGTATGGATCCACCTGTCAACACCCATATCCAGCAAAGAAGCAATTACAGAAGCCAGACATCTTCTGTACCCTATAATGATCCTGGGTCTATACTCCCAGAAGGATAATGAATAGGAAAGCTTCCGGAGGTCGGGTGGTAGCGCAGTGAGTTAAGCACAGGTGGCATAAAGTGCAAGGACCAGAGTAAGGATCCCTGTTCAAACCCCCAGCTCCCCGCCTGTAGGGGGGTTGATTCACAAGCAATTGGGTTAGGGTTAGGGTTAGGGTTAGGGTTAGGGTTAGGGTTAGGGTTAGGGTTAGGGTTAGGGTTAGGGTTAGGGAAAAAAGTAAAAAAATAAAATAAAATAAAATAAAAAAACAAGCAGTGACGCAGATCTGTAGGTGTCTGTCTGTCTTTCCTGCTCTCTGTCTTCCCCTCTTCTCTCCATTTCTCTGTCCTATCCAACAATGATGACATCAATAACAAAAACAATAATAACTACAACAATAAACAAGGGCAACAAAAGGGAGTAAATAAATATTTTTTAAAAAGATGATAGATAGATTGATAGATAGATAGATAGATAGATAGATAGATAGATAGATAGATAGATAATTAGTCCATATCTGTGACTATGGGAGAACTAATGAAGTTTCCAGTGGAGGGGATGGGACACCGATCTCTGGTGTCTTATAATTTTGTTAATCAGTAGTAAATCACTAATAAAATTAGTAAGATTCTGTTCTTATGATATTACATTTCAATAAAGCAAAAACAAAGTTGAAGAGAAGGCACAGAGCGGACAAAGGTACACAGTGAACACAGAGCATTGTGTCACTGGATCATAACTGTTGACAGTGAGGACACAGCTTTGGTGGAGGGGTTGGGCCATCCAGGGAGGGATCTCACCTTTAGTCTTTGGGTATATTTTCCATCATAGGACCCAGTAGGAACCACACACACACACACACACACACACATACACACACACACACACACACACACACTCACTCACTCACTTACTTATAGTTCCCTGGTCCATATTTAGGACCCATCCTGCAAAAATGGTGCCAAGGTTATTGAAGGAGATTCATTTATTCATCTAGCTTTTCTTGAGCCCCCTGGTAAGTGGGCTGCACTATCCAAGGTGCTGGAAAAGCAATGGAAGGAAAAAGACCAGCCAGTGTTCATGAGCCAGACAGACCATAAGTAACAGGAGGAAACAGAATGAAACACAGGAGGCAAAATCAGAGAGGAAACGCAGGTGACATCCTGGGCCGTGGGCTCTGAATGAAAGACGTCACATCTCCAGGCTGGTTTCCACCTCCATCGTGGAGATGATTGTACCAATGGCCACCACTTGTAGAAATGAACCTGGTGGGTTCCAGATGTCATCAGGATGCCGACCAGGCTTCCCTGGACTGAAGACCCCACCATTGTGTCCTGGAGCTCCGCTTCCCCAGAGACCCACCCTACTAGGGAAAGAGAGAGGCAGACTAGGAGTATGTTCAGCAGGGAAGCAATTACAGAAGCCAGACCTTCCACCTTCTACAACCCACAATGACCCTGGGTCCATACTCCCAGAGGGATAGAGAGTGGGAAAGCTATCAGGGGAGGGGATGGGATATGGAGATTGGGTGGTGGGAATTGTGTGGAGTTGTACCCCTCCTACCCTATGGTTTTGTTAATTAATCCTTTCTTAAATAAAGGAAAAATAAATAAATAAATAAATAAATAAATAAATAAATAAAGATAATATAATTAAAAAAAAAATGAAATGAACCTGGTGGGGCTGGGTGGTGGGGCTGGGTGGTGGCGCACCAGGTTGAGCACATGTGTTAGCATGCATAAGGACCCAAGTTCAAGTCCCTGGTCCCCACCCACAAGGAGGGAAGCCTCACAAGTGATGAAGCAGTGTTGCAGAAGTCTCAACTTTCCCTCTCTATCTCTCCCTCCCTCCTCTATTGAGTTCTCTCTGTCCTATCAACTAAAATAAAGGATAAAAAAATGTTTTTTAATAAAGAAAACAAATGAACCTTAGGAAACAGTACCTCCTACTGTCTAGAGTTCACCATGAACTCCCCATTACTGCCGGGCTAGCGCTAAGGTGTTTCTTCCTGAGCACATGCTCTCTGGGTTGGAGAGAACTCGACCAGAGCCAACCTGGGAGGCTGCTTACTCAGCGATGCAGTGTGAGGTTAGAGAAAAGCCCCGAATATTGAGAACAGCCATAAACCCGAAACCAACTGTTCCTTGTTCTGCATAAATATTCCCACCTGTATTCACCCTGTGATAACTATAAAAAGGTGGGATGAAAAATGATCGGGGTCACAGACTCTCCCTTTGCTTAGAAGGGTGTCGGCAGCCCAAGCTTAAGCTTGATAATAAAGGCTCTTGCTATTGCATGTGATTCTGGTCTTCTTTGAGTGAGATCGGGAGAGAGACCAGGAACTCATGGTGGAGCAGGAACGCAATGCAATGCCTTTATTGATCAGAGACAATGCTTTTTATATCTTAGAAACCAGAAGTGGCAAGTGGGAAAAGGAAATGGCTAGGAGAGGGGGTGGATAAAAGAGCGCAAAGGTAGAAAGCTTCCATAGAAGCTGCTGGAAGGTTCTAACCAATGGGATTAACCAGTACCCTGCAGGCAGGGCGGGTCTCAAGCAGGACAATGATTATGAAAATAGACCACACTATCAGCGATAGAGCAGGGGGGCTGGCGTAATGCCCAACACATTACCCACTGGATATTTATTTATTTATTTGGGAACAGACAGAAATCAAGGAGGAAATGGAAGACAGGGAGGGAGACAGAGTGATACCTACAGACCTACTTCACTATTGCTGCCCCCAACCCCCACTCCCAGGAGCTTGAACCTGGGTCCTTGTGCATAGTAACATGTTTGCTCAATCCAATGCACCACCGCCAGGCCTTGAACCTAGGAGGTCCTTGCACACTGTTTATTTATTTATTCAGTTAATTTTTACCAGAGCACTACTCAGCTCTGGCTTATGGCAGTGCTGGGGACTGAACCTGGGACTTTGGAGCCTCAGGCATGACAATCTGTTCGCATAACCTGATGCTCTCTACCCGCCCTGCCCCCAACTCTTTATGAATTGCATTACCACCCAGCCCCTCTCACGGAGTGTTTTTCAGCCACAGAGAAAGGAGACTTGGATAAAGTCACCTCCAGGGTCCCTTTCAACTCCAATATTCTGCTTGAGCAGTTCTAAGACTTCAAGGCCCCTGTAACTATGCCCAATGACCAGGCGCCTGGCACTCCCACCCCCACCCCATAAGCGAAGTTGTGCCCCTCCTGGATGAGAATCTCCTCTCAGGGAGGCTGAAGGGCAGGCCATTAATCAAGCTGCCTGCCGCCCCAACTGTACCCTCCCCACTCCACTGACCCGTTGCCATGGCAGTGAACTCCCAAGACAGCAGAGCAAGAGCCAGGACCTAGAGGAAAGCTCTGTTCTCCCCCATCAATCTGACTCAATTTCGCTTGATTTCAAGATCCTGGAGTCTGAAAGAACAACGGTGATGATTTAAAGGCACCGAGAGCTTTTTTTTTCAAAGCTAAATGATCTGATGTGAAATGCTTGTCAGCACTTTCTGAGTCTCAGACTCCCAGGGATGCCTTGAGACAGGCATCCTCCAGGCAAAGCAGGACACACAGACACGGGGGGGGGGGGGGGGGGGGGAATCCAGAGAGATGGGTCCCAGTGTCCCCCCTGGTGGTTAGTGACATCAGGACACAATTGTAAAACAATGACCTGCCAACGCCCATGTTCAGCAGAGAAGCAGTTACAGAAAGCAGACCTCCCACCTCATAATGATCCTGGGTCCATACTCCCAGAGGGATAAAGAATAGGAAAGCTCCTAATGAGGGGATGGGATATGGAGCTCTGGTGGTGGGAATTGTACCCCTTTTATCCAAAGGTCTTTGTCGATATTTTTTCATTGGATAAAGAAATTAAAAAAAAAAAAAAAACCTCCACTTCAGTCTAACCCAAGGGCTAACTGCCTCCAGACACTTAGTACTTTTTCACCCACCACACGAAAAAATAAAATAAAATGAATTGGAAAGTGGAAAAAAAAAAGGGAAAAAAATTGGCCATCGGCATCGGGAGTGGTGGATTCATAGTGCCTGCACCAAGCACTGTCAATGACCCTGGTGGCAATGAAAAAAAAAAAAAAGAAAGAAGATTCTAGCATTCAGCTCAACTCATCTCCTAAATTATCTAGAAGCAGTGCCACATTTTCATCTCATCTGTGAGGCTGCCACAATGCTTGATTCTTATTTTTTGATATTTTTGATATTGGCTTTATTTATTTATTGGATAGAGACAGCCAGAAATCAAGAGGGGAGGGAAAAAGAGAGGGAGAGAGACAGAGAAAGAGACACCTGCAACTCTGTTTCACCACTCTCAAAGCTTTCCCCCTGCAGGTGGATACTAGGGGGCTTGAACCCAGACCCTTGTGCATTGTAACATGTGCACTCAACCAGGTGCACCACCACCCCGCCCCTAACACAAGGCTTGATTCTTAAGAGTGGGGTCCATGTCTGTGAGGAACAAGGGGGAGACTGGGAAGTTCTGGCTCAGTTTGACTGGAGTGTAGGTGTGGGGAGGGGAAGACATCCACACCCCCCAAGGAATGCTGGGAACATGTCTCCCCAGAAGAGCATCCTGCCTTTCTTTCCTCCCCAGCCACCAACACTGCCTTCCACAAGTACAGCCAAGCCACTGAGCCCAAACACTGGGAACCTGTGATGTGGGGAAATCCAACTGGCTCTGGGGGAGTCCCCAACATCTGTCATCCTTAGCCAGAGGCCGCCAGCGGAGATAGAAGGTGCAAGAAGTCTTATGAAATCATCTGCAGGGACTCCTGCCAAATCGTCTCCCTCCTGAACAAACACATGTTCCCCCACCAGAGGGGTCAGCGAAACCTTGTTTATAGCCACCAAGACCATTCAGCTGATTGATTAATTAACTCCCTGGGTGGTCCTTGAGTCCCTAAATCCTTTGTCCCTGGGGACCTCAGCTCTCTTATCTGTACAGTCTAAGAAGGGAAACAATTGATTCCTCTCCGGCTTCTTCCTGCTCTGGCTTCTTCCTCTTCTTTCTTTTCTTCCTCTTCTCCTCCTTCTGCTTCTCCTTCTGCTTCTCCTTCTCCTCCTTCTTCTCCTTCTCCTTCTTCTCCTTCTCCTTCTCCTTCTTCTCCTCCTCCTCCTTCTCTTTCTCTTTCTCCTTCTCCTTTCCCTCCTCCTTCTCCTTTTTAAATGGCTCCTGATGGACATTTTTCCCTTTTTCATATATTATTTTTTTATTGGCTAGGACAGAGATAAATTGAGAGAAGAAGGAGAAACACAAAGGGAGAAAGAAAGACACCTGCAGACCAGCCTCACTACTCCTGAAGCTTCCCCCTTGCAGGTGGGGAGCGGGGGGGGGGGGGTTGTGCTTGAACTAAGATCCTTGATCCTTGTACTTAGTACTATGTGCACTTAACCAGGTGTGCTACCACCCAGCCCCCCTTCCCCACCTTTTTCTGGCTTCTTCAGATCATCTGATATGACTGGAATCTCTAGGATGGAGACTGATTCTGGTGCCACTGTGGGCAAATCTCTGTTCATCTCAGACCCTCGGTTTTCTTTCGTTGTCATTTGGGGGTAGGGGGTCCTCTGTAGCTCTGGCATTTCAGAAGCCAGTGACACTCCAAAGCCTTTGACACCTGAACCCACTGTCACTACCAAACCTGACACCACCAGAACTCCCACCCCCACCCTAACCTTCCTTAGTTCAAGCCACCCTGGTCTTCCACTGGGACCATTAGAGACAGACTCACAGACTCACACACGCGCACACACATGCGTGCACACACACGCGCACACACACACACACACACACACACACACACACACACACACACACACACGGGACCAACTGGAAGAGCAATAACCAGTGCTTCCCACCCTCCCCCACCCCATCCATTCCCCTCCAGGCATATCTGTTTCTTCTCCAAACACAGGCTTAATCCTCTTGGGATGCCTGCTGAGATGGAGTCCCCTGTCAGAACACAAACATCTTTGGGTCCTTGGGGGCTGCAGGCCCCTGTGGTACCAGCTCACACACACACACTTCAGATTCTGTCACCCACCTCCCTTCCCCCTTGGCATACCAGTGAGCCAGCCCCTCAGGGCCTCTGCCCACACTCTTCTTTCCTCTGGAATGCAGCTCTGCTCCCTGTTCCCCATTCTTCAGGCAATGAGTTCTGTCTCTTCTTTGACATCTCTGCCTCAAGCATCTCTGCTCAGAAGACCTCCCAGGAACACGCCAGGCTGTTCAGTCACACCCTTGCCTGTCTTTACAGCCTTCCCATCAGGCTGTTCAGTCACCCCCTTGCCTGTCTTTACAGCCTTCCCATCTGGTCCCAAGTGCTTGCTCCTGAATGACTGTGCTTCTTTTTCTTTCCTTTCCTTTTCTTTTTGCCTCCAGGGTTATCGCCGAGGCTTGGCATTGGCACTACAAATCCACTGTTCCTAGCAAACACTGTTTTCCATTTTATCGGAGGACAGAGAGAAATTGAGAGAGGTGGGGGAGATAGAGTCCTTGTGCTTAGTACTATGTGCACTTAACCGGATGTGCCACCACCCAGACCCCAGTAACTGTGTTTCTCTTCTCTGGTTTCCATTGGCCCTGCAGTCTGAGCTCAGTGAAGTTTTTCAGAGTGGGTAGATGATGCCAGGTGTTTTGCCCTTGACAAGCCCCAGGAGGAGCACTGGCCTCTCTGGCAACAAAACTCAGCCCTGACAAAGGTAAAGTCGACTGTGAAGGAACTCTGAAGTTGGAGGCTGAAAGATTTTTGTCCGAGGTTGGCCCCCAGTGTTAAGGAACTAGTCTCCCACCTGGTAAATAGTCAGAGTGTATTGGGGGAAACAGGGACCAATGCCTGTTTCCCTAGCATTAAAAAGTTCCTGGGTAGTCAGGCAGTAGTGCAGCAGGTTAAGCACAAGTAACACAAAGCGCAAGGACCAGAGTAAGGATCCCGGTTCGAGACCCCAGCTCCCCACCTGCAGGAGTGTCGCTTCACAGGCAATGAAGCAGGTCTGCAGGTGACTATCCTTCTCTCCCCCTCTCTGTCTTCCCCTCCTCTCTCCATTTCTCGCTATCCTATCTAACAACGACATTAATAACTACAACAACAAGCAACAAGGGCAACAAAAGGGAAAATAAAATAAAATAAAAAGTTTGTCACGTTTTTGTTTCAACAAAGAATTGAGGAGAGTATGATTTTCAGGAATTTCAAACTTTATTTGGGAAATTTGAGAACATTCACATGTTAGACCAAGGGAGAGAGAGAATAAGACACAGAGAAAGAGAGAGAGAAGAAGAAGCCCCAGAGCTCTCTCTTACTCACATGTTGATGGGACACTCACCTAGAAACCAGAGCCCAATGGAGAGTGAGGGAGAGAGAGAGAGAGAGAGAGAGAGAGAGAAGCCCCAAAAGCAGCTTATTCATACTATGACCCAAACACAGAGAGTCACATGGTGATCTAAGCAGAGAGAACATGAGAGAAAGAAGCCTCCTACCCACATCTTGATGGGAGGCCCACATAGGTAGAGAGAGAAAGGCAGAAAGAGTGAGAGAAAGGGAAAGAAGCCCTTGAGAGCTCATACTCATGTGGTGACCTGGACAGACAGAAAGACAGCCATGCCCACAGGTCTAGCTTTTAACATCCAAGCCCCACCTCCACCTTCCCAAGCCACACCTGTCACCACTCCCATTTTCTGGGTGGTACCCTTCAGGTACTTCCTGTCCCTTAACAAGAGGACCAGTGAGGAGACCAGGTGAAGGAGAGGAGTGGAAGGTGTGTACTGCAAGTGCCAAGAAGACTCGATATTTTCCTTTTTCTGTAGAATGTCTACACACACACACACACACACACACACACACACATACCTCCTACCACCCTGCACTGATAATTTGGGTGTGAATGTAGCCTCCTCTGCCAGGAAGTCTTCCTGTACCTCCTCCAGCTGGACTAAAGGTGCTCACTCTCTCTCCCTGTGCCATGAAACTAACTCCTGAGCACCCCTTTAGCATTGTACTCAGAATATAACCCAGAGCTGGGAACTATCTCCCCTACTGAGGCACACAACTTACCAGGCACAAAGTCCTGAGTCTGAGCCCCAGCACCACATGGGAGCACCAATGCATCAGAGGAAGCTCCACAAATGGTGGAGCAATGTCTCTCCTCTCTGTCGCTCTCCCTCTGAAAGAGTATATACCTCCCCACAAGGGAGGGATGCCTCAGGAAAATTATCCTGACTGTTCCCCTTTGTCACCAACATACAGAGGCCAGATCACACCAATCACTGAGGAAAACTAAGCCCCAAAGAGGAAGCATGACATGTCCCCTAGGCCACATGTTATGCTCACACAGGCAAAGTTAGTATATCTCAGGCCTCCACTTTATTTTATTTTTGTTTTTATTTCCCTTTCTTTTGGTTGATAGGGCAGAGAGAAACTGAAAGTGAATGGGAGATGGAGAGGAAGAGAGAAAGAGGAAGATTTGGATAGAGTAAACAGTTAATTTTATTTCTAGATTTTATTCAAGTTTGGGAGCTACTCTCTGCCCTAATCCAACTTTCTAGCCCTTTTTTCAACTCTCAAACCATCTTCCCAGACAATATTTTTGGCCAACTCCATGGAGTTAGCTATCAAACTCAAGAAAAAAATCGATGATAGTCATAGGCCCCTAGGAACATACCTAAAATAGACTTCCTATCTTCTTCCCATCTTTAACATACCTATTATCATCTGCTCTATTCCTACTTTTTGGTTCCTGATTATTAAGCAATTTGTCCTGCTTTATATCTTACTGCCTTTCAGCCACAAAGTGCAGGCTTCCATCCTGACTTCCCTGGGCACATGACCTCACCAATGTGTCCCATAATCTCACTTCCCCAGAGCCCTACCCACTAGGGAAAGATAGAAACAGGCTGGGGGGATATGAATCCACCTGCCAACACCCAACGCCCATGTCCAGCAGAGAAATAATCACAGAAGCCAGACCTTCCATCTTCTGCACCCTAAAAAGAGTTTTTGTCCATACTTCCAGTGGAGAAATGATTGGGGGAAGATGGCCAGAGGGCTCTGAATTCCAACTCCATCAGGACCTGGAAAGAGAAGAAAAAAAAGGGAGGGACATTTGGATGGAGTAATCGGTGTATGTGTGACTTGGAAAAGAAGAGAAGATGGAACCATGGGGGGGAAATGGGCAAATATACACGAATGTAGACAGATAGTTGTATAAATCATAGTTACCCCTTATCTACAACCTTAGGAAAACTGCTTTAGCTTCCAGTGGAGGGGATGGGGATGCAGAACTCTGGTAGTGGAAACGGTGCAGAGTTGGACCCCTGTTATCTTGTAATTTTATAAATCAATATTAAATCACACATTTTTTTTAAAAAGAGAGAGAGAAGGGAGTCCGGTGGTAACACAGTGAGTTAAGCACACGTGGCACAAAGCACAAGGACCCGTGTAAGGATCCCGGTTCGAGCCCCCGGCTCCCCACCTGCAGGGGGGTCACTTCACAGGCGGTGAAGCAGGTCTGTAGGTGTCTCTCTTTCCCTCCCCCTCTCTGTCTTCCCCTCCTCTCTCCATTTCTCTCTGTCCTATCTAACAATGATGACATCAATAACAACAACAATAATAACTACAAGAACAATAAAAAGACAACAAAGGCAACAAAAGGAAAAATAAATAAATACAATTTAAAAAAGAGAGAGAGAAAGAGAGAGAAGAAGGAAGGAATAAGAAGGGACAGCTGCAACACTGCTTCACTATTCATGAAGCCTCTCCGCCGTAGAGAGAACAGGCGCTTGAGCCCAGATCCTTGAGCACGGTAACTTGTTCTCTCAACCAGGTGTACCACCACCCAGCACCCACAGGCCTCCCAATTCAAAGTGATATTTCTCCTCATTGCCTCCTGTCTCCCTAAGTTGGGTCCTATGATGACTCCTGGGTCTAGGGGCTCCAAAGACTCAGGATGACTAATCACCCCCTTAATCAGGAGGGTCCCAAAAAGAGGAGCCTTCCTGAAGTGCAGTCGGAGTTCCCTGCCCACCAGCTTAAATAACTGACCTCATTCTGGATGAGATTCATGGTGGCTGCAACGTGTCAACCCTTCCCCACCCGTCTCTGCAGGCTTAGAATCCACTTCCTGGGACACAAAGACAAGGTCCTCTTGGCCGGGTGGTAGTGCACCCAGTTAAGCACATATATAACCATGCACAAGGACCCAGGTTTGAGCTCCCACTCCCCACCCTTAGAGGGGGAAGCTTCACAAGTGATGAAGCAAGTCTGCATGGGGGTCTCTCTATCTTTCTCTCTCCCTCTCTATCTCTCTACCCCCCCCCCCAATTTCTCTCTGTCCTATCTAATAAAATAGAAGGAAAGGGGGGAGGGGGAATGGCCACCAGAAGCAGTGAATTCATAGAGCTGGCATCAAGCCCATAGCCCAAGCCCTGGTGGCAATAAAAGAAGAAAAAATAAATTAATAAAAAAGACAAGGTCCTCTCTCTCATGCCCTGCCTTCCATCAGATGCTTTCAACTTTTACTGAGAAAACTACCTCCATCCTCCATTCTGCATGCATCCCAGAACAGACTGTGTGAATGAGGGGAAACAGAGCTTGGGTTTGGATGCTAGAAAGGACTGCCTAAGAGGCCAGGTGGTGGTGGCTCACCTGGTTAAGTGCACGCATCACAGTGCGCAAAGACCCAGGTTCAAGCCCCTGGTCCCCACCTGCAGAGGGAAAGCTTCACAAGTGGTGAAGCAAGACACCTATAGTGTCTTTCTCTCTCTCTCACTCTCTATCTCCCTCTCCCCTCTCAATTTTTCTCTGTCGCTATCCAATAGTAAATAAGTAAATTTTTTAAAAAGAAAGAATTATATGAAAGTACTAATTCACCCATGACAGTTTCTTTATTTTTCCTTCTTCTTTCTTTTTTTTTTTTTTATTAGATAGAAACAGAGAAAAAATGAGAAGGAAGGGAGAGATAAATAAAGGGAGAGATACACACATACCTGCAACACTGCTTCCCCACTTGCAAAGCTTTCTCCCACCCCTATCTTGCAAGTGGGAGCTGGGGGCTTGAACTCAGGTCCTTGCTCACTGTCACATGTGCTCTCAACAGGGTGTGGCATCGCCCAGCCCCTACCTGGTGGCAGTTTCTTTATCTACAATAGGGCAACAGGGTCCAGTGGGTGTAACTGACCTGTCAGAGTCCCTGTGTGAATGAATGGCTGCCGGGGCCCAGCTCCCCTGTGTCCACAAAGACCCTGCCCTTAGCCTCTCTAGACTCTGCCCTGACAGACAGCATCCTTCCAGGCCTGAAAGCAGTATGGGTCCCTGGGCATGTCTGCTCGGGACAAGAAAGGGACAGGGTAAGACTCAAACCGCATGTCAGCCTGCATCATTGCTGCTGAAGTGGGTACAGTAGCTCGCCAAGACACTGCAAGTGAAACACATCCTTTGTGACAAGATCCTCAGAGCACTTGGCCCTGCCATCATCGGCAGCGTCATCTCTGAGTCCCTGAGATCTGAGCTGCAACCCCAGCAACTCTCACCTTGCCCCCGCCCAGAGCTGTTCCCCTCCTTGCCCCTCCTCTGCCCAACCCTGCTCAGCCCAGCCAACATACCCATCTCCTCTGCTGCCAGCCTCTCCTCTGCATCGTCACATGAGCCCAAGCCCAGAACTCCTGGACTTCCATTCACTGTGCCTTGCTTATCATCTCTCGGACCTTCCCAAACACAAACTCCCCAGAACAAAAGGAAATCTGTGTAATGGGTGTGTGTGTGTGTGTGTGTGTGTGTGTGTGTGTTGCCCTTTACAAGGTGGTATTGTGCTTGTAGAAGCATGACATTTTTCTGCTAAATTCTGCATAGTAGAGGTCATTCTCTCCCCAGTTCTTAGATCAGAAAAATGAGACAGGAGGTGCACATGGGGCTGGACAGTATCTCTGTCCATCTGCAGCACATTTCTCATTTTTAAAGATTTTATTTATTTTTATTTGATTTGATAGGGCAGACAGAAGTTGAAAGGGGAGGAGAAGATAGAGGGAGAGAGACACCTACAGTACTGCTTCAAGACTTGAGAAACTCTCCCTTCCACCACCTACACATACACACACACACACACACACACACACACACACACACACACACACACAGATGGAGGCTGGGGATTTGAACCCAGGTCCTTGTATTTGGTAACATGTGTGCTCAGCCAGATGACCAGCACTGCTCAGCCCCTCAGCAACGTATTTTCAAACTCAAATTCATTGTCAACACTTGGATTGCTGTCAAGAAACAGTGAACCTTTGATTGGCAGGTAGGGACCACTCCCCTTCACAGGATCTGCTCCTGGGGGCCCCTTGAAATCTTGAGGATCTGCCAAGCAAGCCCCTTCCCCCAGTTGCAGTTGAGCTGAGGCTGGGGCAGTGGAGGGGCAGAAGAGGTTCACAGAGAGGAGATATTAAGCATCCTTCTAGAGATCTCCTTGTCTCTGTATCAGCCAGGATGCATGAGGATGGGGAAGTCTTAACAGCCGTCTGATCCCTGTTGTTGCTTCCTGCCTTCCTTCAGAGCTGAGGGACCAGGGGAAGGTGGGCGACTCTGGGGCAGATACACACTTGCACCCCCAGCACACATCCTGTCCCTGCCGGTCTGGCAGGATGTTATTGCAGCGCCCTGGGCTGTTATTTTCAGGGGATGGGCCTTCCTGAGCTCATTAAAGGGCCTCCATCCTTTCTCCGCCACCTACAGTACCCCCTTCTTCCTCCGTTCCCAAGCAAGACTGAGAGAAAGGAGACCTTGGGAGTACCTCCAGGTAGAGGTGAGGGCTTAGACTTCTTCCCCTCTGCTGTTTCTTTCCAATATTTAATGACTGGTTTTATTTGATAAGACAAAGAGAAACTGAGAGAAGAAAAGGAGATAGAGACCGCCAAGCACCGGCACACTTGGCTAAGCACACAAAGTGCAATGTACGGGGACCTAGGTTCCCACTTGCAGGGGTAAGCTTCATGAGTGGTGAAGCAGGTCCGCATGTATCTGTGTCTTTCCCTCTCTATCTCCACCCCTCCTCTCAATTTCTCACTGCCTCTATCCAATAATAAATAAATAAATAATTTTTTTAAAGAGAGAGATGCCTGCAGCACTTATTCAGAGCGCATGAAGCTCCCCCCTGCAAATGTGGACTGGGGGACTTGAACCCAGGTCCTTGCACACAGCAACACATGCACTACACTAGGTGCACCATTGCCCGGCTCTCCCTCTGCTGTCTAATTTGACCAGCTTATCTCAATGATGAGAGATGACCATGGTTCCAGTTGGAATGCCTGCATGTGTGGAGAAAGTGCCAGAAATCACTGGTCATTGTCTAACTAAACCCTCACAACCACGATGCAAGACAAGTGTCATTATTCTCCGTGTTATGAGAGGACAGAGTCAAAATCCAGACAGCTTACGTAATGCGCCCAAGGTCACACAGAAAGGAAGAAATAGAAGCAGGATTCAATGCAGGTCTGTCTGACCTCAATACGCATGCTCTCACCCAGGAGAATCACAGAAATTGAAGGTGGGAAAGGCTTCCCCAGGAGCCAGTGTTTCTCTAAAGGGAATCTCGAGGTCATGGGATCTTCCCTGCTCCCCAGGGGAAAGAGCAAGGATTCAGATAGGAGAAGGTGATAAGGCCCCTTCTTGTGTTTGCTCAGGCCTTTCCCTGAGTCCCAGCACTTCCAGCCGTGCAGGAGACAAGCTCATCACTCACAGCCAAGACAAAAGGAAGATGAAGATGGTCAGAAACCAGAAAGAATCACAAGATTCATTTCACTCGTGTGGTGCTGTGTTGGGGAGAGCAGAAATGCCTCTACATCTAACTGGGAAATCTTGGTGTACCCCCCAAATTCCTCAAGTCTCATTTTCCCAACCTAGGGAATTGGGGATAACGAACTCCACTGCACAATCCTAGAGAATTGTGCTCAGTTCAACAGTACAGATGCTAAAAATCTGAGAGATACAGAAAAGACTAGCATGGCCCTTATACAAGGATGGTATACAAATTCATGAAGCATTCTATATATTTTTCTTTTAATGTTTAAAGGAATCTCATGAGGGGCCAGGTAGTGCCACATCTGGTAGAGTGCACACCTTACCACATAGAACCAAGACCTGGGCTCAAACCTCCAGTCCCCACCTGCAGGGGGGATGCTTCATGAGCAGCAGGTATTTCTCCTTCTCTCTTGCTCTCTGTCTCTCTCTTCCCTCTCAGTTTCTTTCTGTCTTTATCAGTAGATAAATATTTTTAAAAAGAAGAAGAAAAGAAAAAAAAACTCATGATTTCATGTGCACAAAAGTGTCTTCTAAATCAAAATACAGAAAATGCTGCTTTTATTCTGTGGGTGGTTAGGGATACAACCTAGGCATGGATTTGGGGTCTAAATACAGGTTCAAAAAACACCCACATCTGCTTCTCAAAGGCACGGAAAGGATTAAGCACTAAAGCTCAGGGTCCCAAGCACAAGCACTAAGAAAATGACAACCACTACTTTATTATAAATTATTGTTATTGTGATACTGCTTTTTTTTACTATTCTACAGAAATTATATTTGAAAGTCTGCAGCCCAGAGACCTTGAAGCAGAAAAACAATCCAGGGCTCCCTAAAAGGCAGCAAGGAACCTGCCTGTCTCCCACCCCCCATACCCAGGAAAGAGTACCCCAGAGAACAAGAGAACAGAAGCATCACCTCCCTGCATAGAATGAAACAGACAGGGGCTGAGGTGACAGCATAATCGCTATGCAAAAAGACTCTCATGCCTGAAGCTCCAAGATCCCAGGTTCAATCCCCAGCACCACCATAATCCAGAACGGAGTGGTACTCTGGTCTCTCTCTGTCTCTCTCATTAAAATAAAAACTAATAAAAATATATTCATGAGATCCAGTGCCCCTGATTCCAGAATGGTGTTCTGACCTTTTTCTTTGTTCCTTTCTTCTCTCATTCTCATCTCTCCCTTCCTCCATCTCATGCTCTCAATCCCAGTCTCAGTTTGAAAGATAAAAATGCTAGAAGAACTTTGGAGAGGAAAAAAAAAAAAAAAAAAAACAGTTCTGGACTCAGAACAATAAACTTAGGAGTCTTGTTGGGAGGGTGGTGTGAGGGGTCAGGGTAGGGAATCCCAGTCAAGTATCAGAATTTGTTATAAAGCCCCAAGGAGGGGATCTGGCGGTGACACATCCAATTGAGCACACACAATACCATATGGAAGAACCTAGGTTCAAGCCCCAGCTCTCCACCTGCATCAGAGAAAGCTTCATAAGCCGCAAAGCAGAGCTGCAGTGCTCTCTCTCTCTCTCTCTCTCTCTCTCTCTCCCTCTCCCTCTCCCTCTCCCTCTCCCTCTCCCTCTCCCTCTCTCTTTCTCTCCCCCTCCCAATTTCTTTCTGTCCTATCAAATAAAATAGAAAAGTTGACTTCTGGGAGTGGTGGATTCAAAGGGCAGGCAGTGAGCCCCAGTGATAACCCTAGTAACAATTTTTTTAAAAAATGTTTTTAATTTATTTATTTATTTATTTATTGCCACCAGTGTTGTCGATGGGACTTGGTACCAACACCACAAATATGCTACTCCTGGTGGCCACTTTTCCATTTTTTTTCTTCCTTTCCTTCTTTCTTTCTATTTTATTTTATTTGGTAGAACAGAGAGAAATTAAGAGGAGAAGGAGAGATAGAGGAAAGAAAGAGAGAGAGACCTGTAGTACTTACTTCAGCATTTATGAAGTTTCCCCCCTGCAGGGGTGGCTGGAGGGTGGAGGGAGCTTGAACCTGGATCCTTGAACTTGGTAATTCATGTTCTCAACCAAGTGTGCCACCAGCCAGCTCCAACCCCCCCCAAAAAAATTTTTTTATTAAAAAAAATATGTCAAATGTTTTCACAGGCTCAAAGAGGATAATCAGTCCCCAAGGTCCGGTTCCAGGGGTGAAATTTTCCCACCTGGCCCGTTTCTCCAGGCTGGAGGAGGGAAACAACCAAGCCCAAACTTCCAGAAAAGAGCCTTGAAGTGGCAGGAAGGGGTGGGGGCAGTGGCAGGCAGGCTGAGGAGGCCAGCTTCTATTTTAAAGATGTTTTCCTCTCTGCAATGAGCTCCATCCTCCAGGAGTGCCGACAAGGGCAAAGGTTGTGACTGACATTGTACTTCTGGGCATGAAGCAGGTTCCCTGAGGTCACTCAGCAGCTGGTGGGCACGTCCTGACAGCCGGCTTGTAATCAAACTCACATCAGCCTTGGGGAGGCAGGGGGCACCCTGGAGGCCCTGTGGTGGGGGCGGGGTGGGGGAGCCAGCTGTGGATGACCACCCGCTGATCCTCCCATCCCCCAACCCGTGTGGCCCTGCCCGCCCCCCAGCCCCTCGATGATAACTGGATGATGGATGTGTGTGAGTTAAGTGGACATAAAGGTGGGGGTGGGGGGCAGGTAATGGCACACCTGGTTAAATGCTCACAGTACCATGCCCATGGACCCGGGTTCAACCACCGCTTCACACCTGCAAGGGGAACACTTCCTTCACCAGTGGTGAAGCAGGTCTGCAGGTATCCAGTCTCTCTCCCTCTCTACCTCCCTCTCCCCTCTCAACTTCTCTCTATTGAATAAAATAAAAATAAAGAAGGGAAAATGGCCTCTGGGAGTGGTGGATTTGTAGTGCTGGCAACAAGCCTCAGCGATAACCCTGGAGGCAAAAAAAAAAAAAAAAAAAAAAGATGGGAAGGGGTGTGGGGGAGCTGGCAGGGGGCCCATTGACCAATCCCTCCCCAGGCACCAACACAGGAAGTTTTGTTGGGTTTCTTCTCCCTCCAGATGGCCAGCTGAGACTTACCACCAAGTGCTCCTTTCTGTCACCACACCTACTAGTCTCTCTTCCTGCGGGGACACATGGTGGATCTTACTTCAGTTCCATTAGGATGATGGGACCTCAAAGCCTTCATACAGAACTGGGGGGGAGGCACTATGCTGAGGCTGGGGAAGCCACTTCACCCCACAAACAGGACCAGTGACATCCACTTGTCAAGGTGGCTGCAAAAGCAAAGTCGCCTAATGAATCCTGAGTGAAAGTGGCTGGCAGGTGGCAGGTCCTCCAGGGACTTTTAATTTCTGAGCTTCGGACTAGGGAGTTAGCATGATGGTTCTGCAGAAAAGCTTGCCTGCCTGAGGTTGCAAAGTTCTAGGTTTAGTTCCCTTATAGTACTATAAGCCAGAGCTGAGCTGTGCCCTCAAAAAAAAAAAATCAATAACCAAATAGATAAGTATTTTTTTAAAAAAGAAACATATTATCCCCCAATACTCTTTTTTTTTATTGGATAGAGACAGAGAGAAATTGAGAGGGGAGTGGAAACTTTCCCCCTTGCAGGACCAGTACCAGATATTGGATCAGGGCCCAATATCTCTTTCTTAAAATATGTAAGTCAAGGACTGGGTGGTGGCACACCTGGCTGAGGGCACATCTAACAGTGCACAAGGACCTGGATTCAAGCCTCCAAACCCCACCTGCAGGGGGAAAGTTTCAAGAGTGGTGAAGCAGTGAGGCAAGATTCTATTCTCTCTCATCTATCTACCTATCTATCTGTCTGTCTGTCTGTCTATCTATCTCTGTCTCCCCCTTCCCTGTTGATTTCTCTCTGTCTCTATCCAATAATTAATTAATTGCCAATTCTATAATTAGCCTCAATTCTTTAAAAATAAATAAACGTAAGTATCACTGCATGGAGACAGTATACTGGTCTCAGGTGTGCTCTGCTGATAGTCGGCAGGGAGCCCCTTTGTACTGTGCCAGTTTAGCCCCACCCCTACCCCCACCATCAGCCTTCTTCCCTTCCAGAACCAGGAGCTGGTATTATCTAACCAGTACTTCTTATCATCTTCAAAACAGTCCTACAAAGACAGTGTGTAGATTATTATCATGTGTTCCAAATGAAGTGTGGGGGCATTAACGGTCTCTAATTTTATTTTCTGATATTTTATTGATGTTTTAGAGAGAGAGAAATTGAGAGGGGGAGGGGAAGAAAGGGGAGAGTAAGACCTGCTTCATTGTTTCTGAAGTTTTCCCCCTATAGGTGGTGGTGGGGGTTGGCTGAGGGATTGAACCTGGGTCCTTGAGTATTATGACCTGTGCACCCTACTAGGCAGGTCACCTCCCAGCCCTGAGTTGAAACGTCTTTGCTTAAGTGCCCAAGCAGGAACAGACCCAGGCCTCACTCTCAAGACTGCTCTGGACTCCCAAGGCCGCCTTGTATGCAAAGTAGCCATGATGGCAACTGAATGGCTCAGGATGGTTGTATTGTCCTGCAAACTCACAGCTTCCCAATCCAAGGGCCAGATATGGAAGAAAAAAAAAAAGATGAAGAAGAAGAAGAAGAAGGAGAAGGAGGAGAAGGAGAAGGAGAAGGAGGAGAAGGAGAAGAAGAAGGAAGAGGAGGAGGAAGAGGAGGAGGAGGAGAAAAGAAAAAAGAAAAGAAAAGAAAAGAAAAGAAAGGAAAAAAAGAAAAGAAAAAAAGAAACAGGAATGGGGGCAGGGTGTTGACACATGTTATAATGTGCAAGGATGGGGGTTCGAGGCCCTGGTCCCCACCTGCAGGGGGAAAGCTTTGCAAGTGGTGAAGCAGGGCTACTGGTGTCTCTCTCTCTCTCTATCTATCTATCTATCTCCCCCATTTCCTCTTGATTTCTCTCTGTCTCTACCCAACAAATAATAAATAAAGATTTAAGAAATTGGGGCTGGGTGGTGGCGCACCTGGTTGGGCACACATGTTGAAATGTCCAAGGACCAGAGTTCAAATCCCCGGTCCCCACCTGTAGGGGGAAAGCTTTGTAAGTGGTAAAGCAGTGCTGCAGGTGTCTCTCTGTCTCTCTCCTTCTCTGTCATTCACTTCCTTCTCAATTTCTAGCAGTCTATATCCAGTAAATAAATAAAAATTAAAAATAAATAAGTAAATAAGATTTTAAAAGTTTAAAAAAAAAACAGGAATGAGCCACAGACACAGCTGTCCAGAGAAGCCAGAGATGAGTAACCAGAAAAAAAAAGTCGTGACGTTAATTTTATTTTATTTTAGACCTTGATAAGAAAGGAAGACTGGAATGGAAGAAGGAAGTGAGCCTCAAAGGGAGAGAGAGAGTGAGAGAGAGAAGGATCAGGACCCTCCAGACTGAGTGGGGACAGCAGGTGACACTTCCTCAACTCCAGCAGCTCAGAGATGCAGAAATGAGACAAGCTGGTTCCCCCAGAGGCACTCACAGGAGCGAGGTCCAATCAAGACTTAGCTCACAGTCTCAGCATTTTTTCCCCCAGGCCCTGAGGCTCCATTAATCCCAGGATCGATTTGGAAAGCCACAAACCGAGGACAATAAATTGTCCTCTGACACTCGGCGTCCCCCCTCCCCAACCTGTCCCTTTTGTCTAGAGAGGATGCTTCCCCTCCCCACCCCACTCCCACCCCCAGCAGCATCCAGCCTCCTCCCTTCCACACCCCCTCCCTTTCCAGTGGGCTTATGGTTTCCATGGAAACCAGAGAGACTTAACCAGCAGGGGTCTCTCACAAACACACTGTTTGTGCCACCATTTGGGATGGTGTGGAAGCGAGAAAATTGTTTATAAATGCTTTCCCCACCACGCAGTTGGTCAGGAAGGCATGGGGAGGGAAGAGGAATGAAGCTTTCTGATTTCCACTTCAAAGGAGGCTGTGGTCAGTACTATCCAAGCCTGACCTGATAGCTACAAGGACACACACACTCACTGATAGACACATGTACACGCACACTCACGTTCTTACACAAGTAGGTAACACAAGTCCTCAAACACACACACACACACACACACACACACACACTGACATATACACGAAGATGCTGCTGCCCTGAGGACAACCACCATCCATTCCTCTCAGGTAAAAAACCTTCTAGGGGGTGTTTCAGGAGGTGGCGCAGCGGATAAGGCTTTGGACGCTCAAGCATGAGGTCCCGAGTTCAATCCCCGGCAGCACATGTACCAGAGTAATGTTTGGTTCTTTTTCTCTCTCCTATCACTTCTCATGAATAAATAAATAAATAAAATCTTTAAAAAAAAAAACCTTCTGGGGGAACCAAACAGTGGTGCACCTGAATAAACACACATAGTACTAAGCACAAGGACCCTGCACAAGGCTCCAGGTTCGAGCCCCCACTCCCCACCTGCAGAAGGGAATGAATGCCTCACAAGCTACAAAGCAGGTCTGCGGGTATCTGTCTTTCTCTCTCCCTCCCTATCTTTCTTCCCCTCCTCTCTCAATTTCTCTCTGTCCCATCCAATAAAAAGAAAAAAAAAATGGCCTCCAGGAGCAGTGGATTCGTAGTCTAAGCATGGAGCCCCAGCGATAACCCTGAAGGAAAAAAGAAAGGAAGGAAAGAAGGAAGGAAGGAAGGAAGGAAGGAAGGGAAAGAAAGAGAAAGAAAGAAAGAAAGAAAAAAGCTTTCTGGCACCCTTCTAGAACTGCTATGCCCTCACGACCTCCAGCCCCCCCCCCACACACACACACACACACCCCAGCCTATTGTAGGAGCCTCCTACCCAGCAACCTCTGCACCCACACATTGGGAGCCTGCTTCTCCATCTCTCTAGTAACTAGAGAACTCCAGATGCCTCAGACTGGAAGCCCATCAGCTCAGCAGGTATCCCAGGGTCCCCAGCAGAGGCCATCAATCTTGCCTAATGTGCAAAGGACAACAGGCAGGTGATAGATAGGTGAGCACTGCAGACAAACATTCCACTCCCCAGATGATGGGTCCCTGACTGGAAACCCCATCCCTGGGTATAGTCAGCTCAGAAAGGGACAAGGGGAGGGGGCCCTTAGGTATTAGCAATACCTTAGAAAGCAACTCCAGTGACAGCTGTCTTAAAAAGCACTTCTCTGAGTGGCCTGGGTGGTGACATAATGGATAAAGTGTAGAACTCTCAAACTTCCTGAGGTCCTGAGTTCAATCCCTGGCATTGTTAATATCACACTGATGCTCTGGTTTTCTCTCTCTCTCTCTCTCTCTCTCTCTCTCAAAAATAAATAAATAAATGCATAAGTATTGATTAAAAATTCTCCAGTCAAAATTATTTTAATTTTGCTGCAAAGGATGATGTGTCATTTTTTTGAAAATAGTATTGTAGTGTGTATATATACCACATCCCACTTTATCCAGTCATCTGTCAGTGACTAGGTTGTTTCCATAACTTATCCACTGCAAATAGTACCAATAAATAAATAAATAAATAACTGTCCCAGGAGGTAGTCCAGTGATAGCACATGGCAATTGCACAAGACAGCACAATGGTCCTGCAAAAAGACTTTCAGGCCTGAGGCTCTGAAGTCCCAGGTTCAATCACCTGCACCACCAGAAGCCACAGCTGAGCAGTGCTCTGGTTAAAAATAAAAATATAGAGAGTCGGGCTGTAGTGCAGCGGGTTAAGCGCAGGTGGCGCAAAGCACAAGGACCGGCATAAGGATCCCGGTTCGAACCCCGGCTCCCCACCTGCAGGGGAGTCGCTTCACAGGCGGTGAAGCAGGTCTGCAGGTGTCTATCTTTCTCTCCCCCTCTCTGTCTTCCCCTCCTCTCTCCGTTTCTCTCTGTCCTATCCAAGAACAACGACAACAACAATAATAACTACAACAATAAAACAATAAGGGCAACAAAAGGGAATAAATAAATAAAATTAAATTAAATAAATAAATAAAATTATAAATAAATTGGAGTCAGCCAGTAGCTGCAGTGGGTTAAGTGCACGTGGGCATCAGGATCCTGGTTCAAGCCCCCGGTTCCCCACCTGCAGGGGAGTCGCTTCACAGGCGGTGAAGCAGGTCTGCAGGTGTCTTCTCTTTCTCTCCCCTCTCTGTCTTCCCCTCCTCTCTCCATTTCTCCCTGTCCTATGCAACAATGATGACAACAACAACAATAGTAATAACTACAACAATGATAAAACAACAAGGGCAACAAAAGGGAAAATAAATAATAAAAAAAAATTACTTTTGGCACCACATATGCCAGAGTGCAGCCCTCCCGATTAATAGATAAATAAATCTCTTTTAAAAGTAATGCTGCTGCGGGCAGGGGTAGATAGCATAATGGTTATGCAAAGAAACTCTCAAGCCTGAGGCTCCAAAGTTCCAGGTTCGCACCACCATAAGCCAGAGCTGATTAGTGCTCTGGTAAAATAATAATAATAATAATTCAAGAACTATTGTATATGATTGCTCTGTGCCATTATTATTATCAGTCCACCCAATTCTGGAATAATTGGTTTACAGAATGGCACTGTGGGTGGGACCTATGTGCAGAATCCAAAAGTACACTTTCCTCTTTGTGGACTTTGTTACTGGAAACAAAAGTGGTGAGGGGAGGACCTGCTATCTCTTATAACTTAGTTATTTTGAAACATACTTAAGAAGTAAAGGCTGCAAACTAAACAAAAAAGTAACCAACATCAGTAACACAAAGTGACTTCTGTCAGGGCCCTCCCACTCACCTTGGCTCCTTGACTGCCAGCTTTTTTGGTTCTCCTCTCTCTCTCTCTCTCTCTCTCTCTCTCTCTCTCTCTCTCTCTCTCTCCTCCTCAGGAAAGTTCCAATTGCTTCTCCCTGTGCCATCCCCTCCTCCCTATCACTTTCCTCCTCCTGGGGGAAGCAGGAGTTCCTGAGGTCCAGAAAGAAGGTCAGAGGGCTCCACCGGCCTGGCCCAGGGCCACAGGACTACTTCCTGCCAGAAGTCTGCTTTCAGCCCCTGCCCACCCCAGGGAAACCCAAAATAAAGCCACCTCTCTACACAAAAGCATTTTGCCCTTTAAGGGAAAAAAATTGTTTGGAGTCCAGAATATATTTATGGTTTGATGGCGAGTTCATCCAACCTTTTACGGACACAGCTGACATCAAAGAACAACACACACACACACACACACACACACACACACACACCAGTCCCATCTGCATTCACAGGCAGGCCTGGCATGGGTCCTGAATAAATCACAAAGTCACTAAACTTGGCCTCTGATAAACCTTTCCTTTGTTCTTTCTCCCCTCCTTCTGCCTCCTTATCCCACCCAAGTCTTCCCTGCCAAGAACACAGTCTTTCAATCTAACTCCATTCTGTCTTCTCAAAGATAAGGTTCAAGGTGATTATCTAAAATGATCATCTTCTGTCACTAAAACCAGTTCTGTCTCCCTGCAGGACTATCCAGGCTGCAGGAAAGTGACCTGATTAGGATTTTACAGTCAGTTCTGTTCTTCTCACCACAGCTCCAGGTTGGTTGACATCTGGACCCCTGAAAGTGAGAGTCACTCTAATGTCACCCTAGGCCCCTGTGGCTGTGAGGACAAGGCTGATTCTTCAACTCTAGCCTCCTCCACATGTGTCTATCATCATCTCATAACAGAGATGGAGGCTCCCTGCCCTGCTGAGAGACTGAAGAGCCCTTCAAGAGAGGCTTACATTAAAGGAATCTCCACCACACCTTATAAGTCAACCCCCAAAGTTCCCTTCTCTTGGGGACAGTTCTATGACAGGCAGTAGAGCCTCTGTCCAGGACATCTCTGATAGAACCACATTTCAGTTCCCCCAATCTAGAGAGATGAATGCATCTGCCACCCCCAAGAGATTTGCAGAAAGGAAGGAGAGAAAGTCTGGGTAAATTCCTGTTGTTCCAATTAAATAGGTAGAAAAATGATAGGTGGGCCTGATGACCTCACCAATGGATGCTGGAACCTCACCTCTCCAGAGCCCTACCCCACTAGAAAAAAACAGAAACAGGCTGGGGGGATGGATCCTCCTGCCAATGCCCATGTCCAGTGGAAAAGTAATTACAGAAGCCAGACCTCCCACCTTCTGCATCCTAAAAAGAATTTTGGTCCAGATGTTTCTCTCCTCTCCTCTCCTGAGTCAACTAGGAATACCAAAGGAGACCACATGGGACCTCAACAAGGCAGGACTAGAACGACCTCAGGAACCCACCAAACCATGGGTGAGTGCAAACAATGTGTCTCATGGACAGGGAGAAGCCTAAGGAGAGATTGAGCAGCTGGTAACAGTCTGGCAGTTTACCATTTGAGGCATCACCTCCAGTCTGCTTTACCAACAAAAAGACTAATGAAGGGAGAAGAGGACTCCCCTAAGACTCACAAAATGCAACTGTAAGTCTCCATTGCTACTACCCTCAGAGGCTGGAGCAGCAGGGGGAAGGCCCTGTGCTGATATCTGGGGACAGAGAACTGACCAGAAAACTCAAGAGAAGAGCTACACCTCAGTGGCCTAGCAGTGGGGCTGTGTGGTGAGAGCCTTTCCACATTGTTCTCCTGATGAGAACATGGTGGATAATTGCTTCAGACCCTACAGACTATAAATGGGACTTGCTTAGAAACTCACAGGGCCCAGAAGTGCTGCCGGGCTTGGCAGAGAAGCTGAATTGAGGCTGGAGGTTTGGGTTGTTGGGGTGTGGGAGTCTCTTCGCATAACCACTATGCAATCTCTCCCCCACCCTGCTTTATCTCATGACCAGGAGTGAGTGATTAACCTAAGAAACCTACTTATAGTTTAAAAACCCTCAGGCTCCCATAGCCTACAGGGAAGAAAAAGAACAAAAGTGGCTTTGAACAGCCTCTGTGCTCCAACTCAGGGATTGAAATAATAGTGAAACAACTGTTAGTTTCCACAACTGTGAACTCTTTAAGTACTTTACTTAGACACAAGTCAATCCAGGCAGGAGTGATCAGTAATTTGAAAAGTACTGAGAGAGGGAATAACATACTATGTAGAAAGGTTAAACAAACAAAAAGAAATACTGGAGAAATTAACCAAGATCAGAAGAGAAAACACAAGTAGAACCTGAACTGGAATTGGTGTATTGCACCAAAGTAAAAGACTCTGGGGTGGGTGGGGGGAAGAATACAGGTCCAAAAAAGATGGCAGAGGACCTAGTGGGGGGTTGTATTGTTGTGTGAAAAACTGGGAAATGTTATGCATGTACAGACTATATAGTATTTACTGTTGAATGTAAAACATGAATTCCCCAATAAAGAAATTTTTAAAAAATTAAATTTAAATTTAAAAAATAAAGGAAAACACTAAGCAGAACTTGGACTGGAGTTAGTATATTGCACCAAAGTAAAGGACTCTGGGATGGAGAGGGGATTGTTCAGGTCCTAAAACAGGATGACAAAGGACCTAGTGGAGGTTGTGATGTTTGTAATGCATGTACAAACTACTGTATCTTACTATAAACTGTAAACCATTAATCCCCCAATAAAGACATTTAAAATTTAAAAAAAAAGTATCCCAGCACTTAGGCACACATATCCGATTTTAGATGATTTGCTTCAAACACTAAAAGTAAAAAAGGGGGGGCTGGGTGGTGGCGCACCTGGTTGAGTGCACACATTACAGTGCACAAGGACCAGGGTTCAAGCTCCCAGTCCCTACCTGCAAGGGGAAAGCTTCACAAGTGATAAAGCAGGGCTGCAGGTGTCTGTCTGTCTCTCCCTCTCTATCACTCCTTTCCCTCTCAATTTCCAGCTGTCTCTATCCAATAAATAAAGATGAGTTTTTTAATTTTTAAAAGAAAAAAAAAAAGAAGGAAATTAGAAGAAATTCTCCAAGACATCCAGACAAGCAACGACTATATATATATTCCCCCTCCCGGGCTAAATAGAGCCCAAAAACAGTCCACCCTCTCCCTTCCTTATCTCTCAGAGCAGAGATAGGGCGAATTCCAAAGTCCAGAGCAGCTGCAAAGAAAAGAGATGCTTTCACTAGTCAAATAGCAGCTGCTCTGGTCTTCCCAGAACAGTCCTCTGCCTGAAAGCTTTCCATTAACCACCCAAGATGACAGCCCAGCTGGCCCCTAGCTCCCCCCTGCACCAGTCTGGCTTCCAGCCAGGCCCCTCTCCGACTCCCACCATAGTGGGTGCAGCACCACCACCAACACACACGCACACACACACACACATACACGCACACGCACACGCACAAGCACACACACACTCACACTCACCATTTGTTATAAAGGGAAGTCGGGCCTAGCCCTACTGGGAAGTGGTGCAGTGGAGATGTTAAGAGAAGATTAGGGACAGGCAGCCCTGAACCTCAGTTCCACCAGGATTACTTGAGACTATGTCCATTTTGTTTTTGTTACCTGTTTTCCCTTTCTGTCTCCCATGATGAGAGGAAGAAGAGTTTTAAGAGAGCACCTGGAAGTAATCATTACAGAGGGTGGGGCTTTAAATGAGAAGCTACACCTAGGAAACACAATGGAAAAGCCATGTAAACTCAACAGACCAATGAATAGTTGATTCCAGGTGGGTTTAAGAGTCAGAATCTTCCAGATGTTACCATGATCCCAACCAGACTTCCCTGGAAAGACAACTCCGTGTCCTGGAGCCTCATGCCCCAGAGACCTGCCCCACTAGGGAAAAAGAGAGACAGGCTGGGAGTGTGGATGGACCTGCCAACGCCCATGTTCAGCGGGGAAGCAATTACAGAAGCCAGACCTTCCACCTTATGCATCCCATAATGACCCTGGGTCCATACTCCCAGAGGGATAAAGAATAGGAAAGCTGTCAGGGGAGGGGTTTGGATATGGAGCTCTGGGGGTGGGCACTATGTGGAAATGTACCCCTCTTATCCTATAGTCTTGACAATATTTCCATTTTATAAATAAAAAATTTTTTTAAAAAGACTGAGAATAAAATAGAGAAAAGATGTCAAGAAGGAACCACACTTTCCATGCCGTGCATGGCCCTTGTGCCACTATGCACTGGCTTTCAGCCCTTCGCTGATACGATCTGTCCCTGTGCACAACCTACCTCACTTCTTTGAAATAAACTTTGCACACAGGATCCAAGGGGCCTTTCATGACTCTTCCAAAACAGTATCTGTGAACAGATCAGAAACACAGGAGTCTGGCCCATATGCCTTCCTCCAGACCCAAAGCCAGCCTCCTGCAATTCACTTTTCAGAGACCAGGTGGTGACGCACCTGGTTAAGAGCTCACATTACAGAGCACAAGGAGCCAGGTTCAAGCCCCTGGTCCCCACCTGCAGGGGGAAAGCTTCACAAGTGGTGAAGCAGGGCTGCAGGTGTCTCTCTGACTCTTTTCCTCTCTATCTCCCCCTCCCTTCTCAATTTCTTTCTGTCTGTATCCAATAATAAATGAATATTTAGAAGTTCACTTATTTGTTTACATATCTGGGTGCTGTTCCAGCCTCCATGTTACTGAAAGAGTGCAAACAGCCTAGAATGTACTGTGTGCAAAAAAATAATAATAACATGGAGTTGGGTGGTAGCGCAGCGGCTTAAGTGCAGGTGGCACAAAGTGCAAGGACCGGCATAAGGATCCCAGTTCGAGCCCCCGGCTCACACCTGCATGGGGGTCGCTTCACAGGCAGTGAAGCAGGTCTGCAGGTGTCTATCTTTCTCTCCCCCTCTCTGTCTTCCCTTCCTCTCTCCATTTCTCTCTGTCCTATCCAATAACATTGGCATCAATAACAACAAAAACAATAATAACAACAAGTGCAACAAGGGCAACAAAAATGGGAGAAAAAAATAATAATAATAACAATCCATGTTGCCACAAAATGAAGAAGGGTGTTTGTTGGCTGCTTCCTGGACTCTCAGACCCAGGAGCCAAGAAAGAAAAGGACAAGACAGCCCCCACCACCCCCTAATAAATGAGATTCCACTGCAGTGGGCTGCCTCAGTGACTCAGCAGCTGGCTCTGAAGACAGTTTCTCTGAAGAAGCTTCCAGAAATGGTTGGGACAATGACAGTGCCACTACAGAGAAGTCTGTCACCTCCCACAGAAGCCACGTTGAGGGACAACTTATGTCTGAGTTTGCAATTTCAGAGTGTTTACCCAAACATCACGTGCATTCGAGTGGGTGGCAGAAAGCACCAAGAGTCAGAACAGAGCTCTGTCCCCCTTCTGCTTAGAACCTCCTGTGTGTTGGTGGTATTTCTTTGTAACACTGGAGGGCCAGAGAATGAGGAAATAGTAACTGCTTCCCCGCTGAACATGGGCGTTGGCAGGTTAATCCATACTCCCAGCCTGTCTCTCTCTTTCCCTAGTGGGGCAGGGCTCTGGGGAGGCGGGGCTCCAGGACACATTGGTGGTGTCGTCTGCCCAGAGAAGTCAGGTTGGCATCATGGTAGCATCTGGAACCTGGTGACTGAAAAAGAGTTAAGATATAAAGCAGAACAAATCATTGACTAATCATGAACCTAAAGGCAAGAATATTGCAGATGAAGATTTGGGGTCTCTAGAAAAAAAAAACCACTAGGTCTATTTTAGGTAAATTCCAAGAGGCCCATGATTTTACTAGTTTTTGCCTTTGCCTGACATCTAATATGCAGGTGGACCCAGGTTATTGTCTGGGGAGATGATGTCATAGTTGGAAAAAAAGAGTAGAAAGCTGGATCAGGGAAGAGAGCAGCTCCCAAATCTGGGGAAAGTATATAAATATTGTTAACTGTAAACCCCATCGGTCTGATCTGGGGTCCATATTCAGCACAGGAGCCTATGTGACCTCTGTGTCCCAGTAGGTCTGAGCTCACATTCTGTGGTCACGGCAAGAGTGCAAAGTTTGCTTCCCTGTGTGGCTTTTCCAGTCGGATTCCTCAGTAGCGTATACATAGGCCTGGTACTCTGACGTGTGTGTGTGTGTGTGTGTGTGTGTGTGTGTGTGTGTCCATGTCCCCTATATACAGACCATATTTATATATAATCTCATATAAGATAAATTAAATGTGTGGGGTTTTTTTAAGTGTTTGTTTGTTTTCCCAGAGTACTACTCAGCTCTGTCTTCTCATGGTGCTGAGGGTTGAACCAAGGACTTTGGAGCCTCAGGCATGAGAGGTTCTTTGCATAGCCATTATGCTATCTACTCCACCCCCACTCCAGAGATAAAGTTGAGCTTGCATGAGGTCCCAGCTCCACAGATATAAATAAATATATAAGTAAATAAAAAAATTTAAATAAAAGTTTAAAAAAAAGAAATGTCCTAGTGGTGTTATACCTGGTAGAACATACATATTACTGTGTGCAAAGACTCAGGTTCAAGTCCCCAGTCCCCACCCACAGAGAGGAAGCTTCACAAGCAGTGAAGCAGTGCTACAGGTGTCTGTCTTTCTCTCTCCTTTATCTTTCTTTCTCTCTCCTCTCTCTTTCTCTCTCTCTTTTTTTTTTTTTTTTGCCTCCAGGGTTATCGCTAGGTTCAAATACCAGCCCTTTTTTCCTATTTTATTAAACAAGGCAGAGAGAAATTGAGAGAGGAGGAGGAGGAAGGGAAAGAGAGAGAAAGGCACCTGAAAACCTGCTTCAGCACTTGTGAAGCTTCCTCCCTGCAGGTGGGGAGACAGGGTCACGAACTGGGATTCTTCCGCAGGTCCTTGCGCTTTGCGTCATGTGCGCTTAACCCACTGCACTACTGCCTGACTCCCTACAGCAGTTTCTCTAAGGCTGCAGATATGAATTAACTATCATTTACACAACTATCTGTCTATATTTTTGAAGGTCCTGTCTTCTTTTCCTTTCCAAGCTGCTCATAACCCTATTACTACATCCAAATGTCCCTCTCTTTTTCCCCTTCTCTCTCTGGGTCCTGATGGAGCTGAAGTTCAGAGTCCTCTTATCCTCCTCCTCCTATCACTGGAGAGATGGATCAAAATTATTTTGGGGGGTGCAGGAGGTAGGAGTTCTGGCTTCTATAATTGCCTATCCGTTGGACGTGGGCATTGGCAGGTGGATCCATAGCCCCAGCCTGTTTCTGTTTTTCCCTAGTGGGACAGGGCTCTAGAGAAGCAAAAACTCCTCTTTTTCCATGGGCAACACACTCAGCAGCCTTGGCAACTTGAGGTCACGCACCCCAGCAATCCCCGCCACAGCCACCCACTCGCCCGGCAAGCCACCGACCCTTTCATTTCCAGGGACGTCTGCTCTGAAGTCCTGCTCCCCTCACCCCCACTTCTGGTGCTTCCAACTCACCCACAGGAGTCCACCACCACATTTCTCTGGAGCCCCCACTTACACACAGCATGCCCACGCCCAAGAGAGCTTGACCTTTCCCCTCCTATCTGTTAACACCTACGGGTTAAGATAAAGGTGTCATTAACCACCTGTAAGTTTCATGGGAACTTTCCCAAAGGTGATTTGCACACACATACACACACACACACACACACACACACACACACACACACACACACACGGGCACACGGGCACACGGGCACACACCAGCTGCTCTGGCAGCAATGATCAAGTCCACCAATTTGAGTCTAGCCCATGAAGCATATCTGAAGGGTGTCTGGGCAGAGATGCACAAAAAACAGAGAAGCAAGCAACTTCCTGCTTGGGTGGACCTGAGGACTTGGGACTACCTCATAGTACTGTGCCTTGAAAGTCAGTGGACTTAGTGACTGTGATGTCTGCCTGATGCTTGAATTTTGGATTCTTGTCCTTTTCTGTTATGTTACGTGAGAGTCTAAACTTGAGTCGCTAACATCTTGACTTCTCAGACAGTTGTCTCATCACTCAGTCACAATCTGCAGGGATATGGCAGTTCGAACACAGCTAACACCCTGATCATGTCTCTGACACCGATAGGAGTTCACCCAAAAAATCCTCCCTGCCCCGCCTCCCTCTCCTCAGATGGCCTTGTTGCCAGCATTCTGCACCTGGCCGGAGGGCAGGAACTGTTTACTGAAACTGCTGCCAGATTATAGTTAAGTTTCCATTTCCCACAGGCAAATGGGTGGGGAAACTCCCCAATAACTTCATGTTGAGATTGCATCAGCCTTTGCCCTAGCCCGTTCCTAACAGGACCGCAACTTCCCTGTCCACAGCTTGCTCTCACTTCACAATATTGACCTTTAAAATGATTGGTCCGACCATACTTCCTCTTTTCTGCCGACTTGCTCGAATATCAGAACACCTCCATGGAGTTCTGGTGGTGGGAATTGTGTAGAGTTGTACCCCTCTTATCCTATGGTTTTGTCAGTGTTTCCTTTTTTTTTTAATATTTATTTAATTTATTTATTCCCTTTTGTTGCCCTTGTTGTTTTATTGTTGTAGTTATTATTATTATTGTCATTGTTGGATAGGACAGAGAGAAACGGAGAGAGGAGGGGAAGACAGAGAGGGGGAGAGAAAGATAGACACCTGCAGACCTGCTTCACCGCCTGTGAAGCGACTCCCCTGCAGGTGGGGAGCCGGGGTTCGAACCGGGATCCTTATGCCGGTCCTTGTGCTTTGCGCCACCTGCGCTTAACCCGCTGCGCTACCGCCCGACTCCCAGTGTTTCCTTTTTATAAAATAAAATTAAATTAAATTGATAGTAATAATAATAATAATGAAGGCCGGCACCAGGGGAAGGGGCAATTCCAGCCCAAGATAAGTTCTATGCTCTTCTTTCGCCTAGTTGCTTTGTATCTAAATAACACATTGGTTTTTGACACATCCCTGTGAAAGTTCTTTCATCTTGTCCTGCTCCTTTGAAATGAAAACGTAACCATAATGTAACCATGTTGAAAAATTCTATTTAAACCTGTGCTGTGCTGTTCCTTTGTACCGGGCAACTTTCTGAAAAGATTCGATTCCTCCTGCTGACTAGTGTAATAAAACTCCTCTCTTTTCACCAAAAATAAATAAGTAAATAAAATACCTCCGTGTAACCCAATAAACGTACTATCTCCTGCCATAGTGTCCAGAGTGGTCACTCTGCACACTCACCCCCACCGCGGCCTTTCTCCTCTTCCTCTACGACATCTCTCTGGTGGCCATCGGAGTGGTGGGCATGGGGTGGACAGGGCAGGACATCAGTACTGACTGTCTCCCATTTCAAACTGAAATGCTATTTTCTTTACTGCTATCTATGACCTGCCATGCAAGGCTTGTGTATGTGCCTATTCACTGCCTATATACCTCCATCAAAAAAATAAATAAAGGGGGTCAGGTGGTGGCGCAGCGGGTTAAGCACACGTGGCGCAAAGCGCAAAGACCGGTGTAACGATCCCAGTTCGAGCCCCTGGCTCCCCACCAGCAGGGGAGCCGCATCACAGGCATTGAAGCAGGTCTGCAGGTGTCTGTCTTTCTCTCTCCCTCTCTATCTTCCCCTCCTCTCTCCATTTCTCTCTGTCCTATCCAACAACGAACGACATCAACAATAACAATAATAACCACAACAAGGCTACAACAACAAGGGCAACAAAAGGGGAAAAAAATGGCCTCCAGGAGTAGTGGATTCATGGTGCAGGCACCGAGCCCAGCAATAACCCTGGAGGCAAATAAATAAATAAATAAATAAATAAATAAAAATGTACGTCAGGGAAACATGTAAGGATATATGTCTGCTTCATATTTTTCTATAAATAAATAAATAAATAAATGAAAATGTACATCAGGGAAACATGTAAGGATATATGTCTGCTTCATATTTTTCTATAGGTCCAGTGCCTGCAAAAGTGACAGGTATACAGTAAATGTTCAGTAGTTATTGAGTGAGTGAGTGAGTGAGTGAGTGAGATTTGTCCTTAGTCCAGTCTTCCTTTGCATCAGACTCTTACATTCTCTCCCTGCACACAAGCTAGTCCGGCCTGTCCTTCTCCTTCCTGTTGCCCCTCCCTGCCCTTGCCCTCTTCCTTTTGCTTTTATTGTCCTCTAAGTCTGGCACCTTCCCGCCACCCCCATCTCACATCCAAGTTACAGAATCTCGAGTTCTCCTTCCATCTTCAACCCTTTCCTGAGGTACCACCTTGAGCAATTCTGAGATTCCTTAGAGTGTCCATTCTTAGAGAAGCTGGTTCAAAATTGTGTTTGAGGGCTGTCTGGATAGCTCATGTGGATAACGTATGTCCCAGGTTCAAGCCCAGTTCCCACTACATTGAAGGAAGCTTTGGAGCTGTGGTCTGTTTCACTCTCTGTCTCTCTACCTTCTTTGTCTCTACAAAAAAAAAAAAATGCATTTTCTACTATAACTGCTTGAGTGTTCTATGACATTGAGAAAGATTCCAAAGTCTTAGGTTATAATCAAGCCAAAAATAAATAAATAAAACTGCCTCCACAGACAACAATTTGGGTCAACCTACATATCAGATGTCTTTGGATTATAACTAAAATAGGCCTACTAGCTATTTTCAAAACAGAGACCCCAAATCTTCATCTGCAATATTCTAGCCTTTGGGTTCATGATTAGTCAACAATTTGTTTGGCTTTATACGTTAACTCTTTTTCAGCCACCAGGTTCCTGATGCTACCATGATGCCAACCGGACTTCCCTGTGCAAATGACCCCACCAATGTGTCCTGGAGCTCCGCTTCCTCAAAGCCCTGCCCCACTAGGGAAAGAGAGAGACAAGCTAGGAGTAATGATCAACCTGCCGATACCCATGTTGAGCCGGGAAGCAATTACAGAAGCCAGACCTTCCACTTTCTGCACCCTATAATGATCCTGGGTCCATACTCCCAGAGGATTAAAGAATAGGAAAGCTACTATTCCAAGCTTTGGGTCCATGATTGCTCAACAATTTGTTTGGCTTCATATGTTAACTCTCTTTTCAGTCACCAGGTTCCAGATGTCATCAGGATGCCGGCAGGCTTCCCTGGACTGAAGATCCTACCAATGTGTCCTGGAGCTCTGCTTCCCCAGATACCCACCCTACTAGGGAAAGAGAGAGTCAGACTGGGAGTATGCATCGACCAGTCAATGCCCATGTTCAGCAGGGAAGCAATTACAGAAGCCAGACCTTCCACCTTCTGCATCCCACAATGACCCTGGGTCCATGCTCCCAGAGGGATAGAGAATGGGAAAGCTATCAGGGGGAGGGGATGGAATATGGAGATTGGGTGGTGGGAATTGTGTGGAGTTGTACCCCTCCTACCCTATGGTTTTGTTAATTTATCCTTTCTTAAATAAATTTTTAAAAAAAAGAATAGGAAAGCTATCAGGGGATATCAGGGGAGGGGAGGGAAGAGGATACGGAGTTCTGGTGGTAGGAATTGTGTGGAATTGTCCCCTCTTATCCTACGGTTTTGTCAGTATTTCCTTTTTATAAATAAAAATTTTAAAAAAAAAAACTACCTCTAATAGCAACATTTTCATGTCCTATATTAGAGGACTGAGGTCCAGCTTGGTAGTGTGACTCTCCAGAGAACAGAGTTCTTGCAAGGCAAAGCTGAAAACAGAATCCGAGTCCCTAAATGCCCAGTGAAGAATTAATTCTATTGGACTTTTTCTTTTCTTTTCTTCAGTCTCAGGCAGAGAAACTAAGGCATAGACAGACTTGAAAAACCACCAAGATGGTTCATTTCAATTTTTTTAAATATATATACACAGTATATTATTTTTCATCTTTCTTTTCCAACAAACTTCTGACCAGATTAATTTTAAACGCAAACTTCTGTCAGAAAAGTCTCTAGTTTTATTTTGTTGTTGCCACCAGGATAAAAATATTTTTACATACAAGAAGAAAAATTACCAAACGGCCAAAGTCCCAGAACTGAACATTTTTTCCTTATGTCTTTTTCCATATGCAAAAGTCCTCAAATCCCTCTGGAATAGAAGGTTTAAGTCACTTTTCCTTCTTTTTATTTTTTCATTTGTTTTTGGTATTATCATTTTTTTTTATTGGACAGAGACTGCCGGAAATTGAGAGGGAAGGGGAGATAGAGAACAAGAGAGACAGATAGACACCTGCAACACTACTTCACCATTCATGAAGCTTTTCCCCTACAGGTGGAGAGTGGGGGCTCAAACCCTGGTCCTTGTGCATTGTAACATGTGTGTACCCAGCCAGGGGGCCACACCACCCAGCCCCCAGTCACTTTCCTTTGGAAGAGGAAAAGTGAAAAGGGAGAATAGAGGAAAATTGAAAAGGATATGTCACAGACTGAATGTCCCCCCTAAATAATAATAATAATAACAATAACAATAATAATAGTGATAATTGTGGTTGAAATCTAACCTCAAATGTATTTAGAGAGGGGGGCCTTTGGGAAGTGAATGGAGTATGTGGGTGGTGCCCTCACAAATGGCATTAGTGCCCATACCTCAGAGACTGCAGAATGTTGACTTGCCCTTCTGCATGAGAAGTTACAGTGAGAGAACTGTCAGTAAGAAAATGGATCTTCAGGAGTCAGGCGGTAACGAAGCGGGTTAAGCACAAGTGGCGCAAAGCACAAGGACGGGTGTAAGGATCCTGGTTCAAGCCCCCAGCTCCCCACCTGCAGGGGAGTCGCTTCACAGGCGATGAAGCAGGTCTGCAGGTGTCTATCTTTCTCTCTCCCTCTCTGTCTTCCCCTCCTCTCTCCATTTCTCTCTGTCCTATCTAACAACGATGACATCAATAACAACAGCAGTATTAACTACAACAACAATAAAAAACAATAAGGGCAACAAAAGGGAAAATAAATAAATATTTAAAAAAATTAAAGAAAAGAAAATGGATCCTTGTAGGACACCAAGTCTACAGTGGTCACAGCTGTAGGCTTCCCAACCTCCAGAACTGTAAGAAATTAAATATCTGTTGTTTATCAGAACCCCGGTTTAGCACACTTCTGTTCTAGCAGCCTGAATGGACTAAAACACACTGCTGAAGGTTTGGTTGGTGTCTCACCTGGTAGTGTGTACATGTTACAATGTGCCATGACCGAGGTTCAAGCCCCTGTTCCCTACCTGCAGGGGGGGAATGCTTCATGAGCAGTGAAGCAATACGGTAGACATCTCTCCTTCTCTATTTCTCTCTGCCTCCCCACCTGCCTTTCACTCTCTACCAAAAAAAAAAAAAAAACAGGTGTGCCAGCAAGAAGCCTTTCTAAGTAGCAATGTTTCAAGTTTCAGCCTTAGGGTACCCAGCCTGTGCAAAGGCTTGTTGGCTTCCTGAGGAAGTGATCAGTGGATCCACAGGAGGCAGCGCTGAGTCAGTCAGCTTCTGGGAAGCCTGGTCTGGAAGTGTCCTGGACACAGACAAAGGCGCTCATGATGGCAGGGATGCACCAACTGTATCGAAAACAAAATCTCAGACATCCTCCTCAGTTAAAAAATTGAGAGTCATGCAGTGGTGCAGCAGGTTAAGCGCAGGTCACTCAAAGCCAAGGACCAGCGTAAGGATCCTGGTTCGAGCCACCGGTTCCTCACCTGCAGGGGGTGTGGTCGCTTCACAGGCGGTGAAGCAGGTCTGCAGGTGTCTATCTTTCTCTCCCCCTCTCTGTCTTCCCTTCCTCTCTCCATTTCTCTCTGTCCTATCCAACAACAACAACATCAATAACAACAATAATAACTATAGCAATAAAACAAGAGCAACCAAAGGGAATAAGTAAATATTTTTAACATAAAACAATAATTAAGTAATTAACTTAAACTCAGGAAAAACTTCTCTTGCCAGGTGGCAGCAACCTGGGTTAAGCACACACAGTATAAAGTGCTAGAACTAGTGCAAAGATCCTGGTTCAAGCCCCCGGCTCCCCACCTGCAGGGGGGGTCACTTCACAGGCAGTGAAGCAGGTCTGCAAGTATCTATCTTTCCCTCCCTCTCTCTCTCTCTCTCTCTACCCCTCCTCTCTCAATTCTGTCTGTCCTATCTAGTAAAAATGAAAAATGGCCTCCAGGAGCAGTGGATTCATAGTGCTGGCACCAAGCCCCAGCAATAAGCCTGGAGACAAAGAATAAAATTAAAATTTTTTTTAAAAAATTATCTTCCGGTCCCTGAGAAAATCTGGACCAGGTTTAAGGGTATGCAAGAAGATTTGGCAGTCCATCTCCATCTGGCTTTGGAATCATTCAACTGGTGTAAAAGTTCTTCCTGTTTGATGGGGAGGCAAGTGACCCCAATGACAGAGAGAGAGAGAGAGAGACAGAGAGAGAGAGAGAGAGAGAGAGACGCAGACTTGACTTTGGGTGGGCTGCATCTGGTCTCTTTGGCAGAAAAACCCACAGTAACCCAGAGTTTCCAGGGTGTCATCCAAAAGGTGCCCTGATTAAAGATCAAGGACACAACCTTTGCCCTTAGGAAAATGAATATACCAATATGGTTGTTAACTGATTTCCAGGATGTGGTCTGAAGTCTCTGGATAGCCCTGGGATCCAGCTGGCTGCAGACTCTGTTTTTGGGGGGTGCTGTCAGGCTCTCAGGGGCCCCTGGAAGGTAGTGGTTATTTGCTGTGCTAATAATATGCTATTTTGATGTTTGGGAAAACCAACACCAGGAATTATCAAAGCAGCTGACTAAAGATAGTCTTGCTGTCTGGAGGAGGAAGTTGTTTCCACTCTGATTGTGCCAGGAACCCAGGCAGCCGCTCACGCTGACGTGTAAGCAACAGAGCCTAATAAGGTTAGGGAAAAGTGTACGTAAGTCCCCAGTTTGCTTGTAGACTTGGGACTTGGTCATCTTCCCCTAACAGCTAGACCAAAATTCTTTTTTTTAAATTGATTTATTCCCTTTTGTTGCCCTTTTTGTTTTATTGTTATAGTTATTATTGTTGTTGATGATGTCGTTGTTGGATAGGACAGAAAGAAATAGAGAAAGGAGGAAAAGACAGAGAGGGGGAGAAAAAGATAGACACCTGCAGACCTGCTTCACCGCCTGTGAAGCCATTCCCCTACAGGTGGGGAGCCGGGGGCTCAAACTGGGATCCTTATGCCAGTCCTTGTGCTTTGTGCCACGTGTACTTAACCTACTGAGCTACCACTTGACTCCCCCAAAATTCTTTTTTTTTTTTTTTTACTTTCCCCAGAGCAGTGATCAGTTCTGGCTTAAGGCAGTGAAGGGGGACTGAATCTGGGACTTCAGAGCCTCTCAGGCACTAGAGTTTCTCTTCATAGTCATTAATTATGCTCTCTATCCTTGAACCGAAATTCTTTATGGAGTGCAGAAGGTGGGAGTTCTTGTTTCTGTAATTGCTTCTCCACTGGACACAGACAGTGGCAGGTAAAAAGATTTCTTTTTAAGTGTTACTTACCATCACAAGGACCTCCAGGGGGAATAGTTCAACTGGTAGAGCCCTGCGCGGCACCACATATACCAGAGTAGGGCTTTGGCTCCCCTCTCTATGTCTTATGTGGATCTCTCTCTATCTCTGTCTCTATCTATCTATACCTCTCTCTCATAGATAAGATGACAAGTAAAATAAATCTTAAAACAAAATAAATACAGGTGCCGGCGGTAGCACAGCGGGTTAAGCGCACCTGGTGCAAAGCGCAAGGACCGGCATAAGGATCCCAATTCAAGCCCCCGGCTCCCCATCTGCAGAAAGAAACCTTTGCAAGTGGTGAGCCAGTGCTACAAGTGTCTCTCTGTCTCTCTCCCTCTCTATCTCCCCTTACCCTCTTGATTTCTGGCTGTCTTTGTCTAATAAATAAAGATAATAAAAATAATTTTTTTAAATACATTGGAAAAGGAGAACAGGGACTGGGGGGACAGCATAAAGGTGATGCAAAAAAGACTTTCATGCCTGAGGCACCAAAGGTCCCAGGTTCAATCCCCAGCACCAGTATAACCCAGAGCTGATCAGTGCTCTGGTCTCTGTATCTCTCTCTGTGTCTCTGTCTCTCTCTCTGAAATAAAACAAAAATATCTTTAAAAAAGAAAATGAGAACAAAATGGACAGGGTGATATAAACAATGTTGGTGAATCAAGGCTAACTCTTAAAAGATTAGATACTAGACCAGAAACTCTTAAAAATCCCGATCTTTGCCTCAAATTAGTTGGAACCTGAAGGAAAAGTAGTGGGTGAGGTAAGTAAGGAAGAGAGAGAAGAATGCCAGATGATCTCACATTGTAAGTCAAAAATGGGAAACAGAAATGGAAAAGGAGAAACACAGGTTAAACTTGAACTAAGGTGGGTGGGGGTGCTGCACCACAGCCAGGGACTTTGGGTTGGCATGAAAGAATGGGCCCTTGGGAAGAGTTGGGCTCCTAGGTTGAGGGGATGGGGGGAGGTGAGTATTTTTTGCAGACCGCCCGTGAAGCAGAGCAGAAACCAAGAAAATGGCCGCGAAAACACATCACTTTCAACTGCTTGAAGCAAAATCAAGTTTTCTGACCTTTCCCACCTGGCTTTGGAGGTACGAGAGCAGACCTGAAATCTGAAATGACAGAGGGCCTGTGCTGTCTGTCTGTCTGTCTGTCTGAAGTCTCTCCACAGTGCACACCGGAAGATGGGTGTTTGCCCCTCCAGCATCCTGTGATGCTTATGTCGCTTTATTATTCATTGTTCAACTCCAAAAGAGCAGGAACTTCTTGTATATTATCTATTGCATGGCTGTCTCTCTGTTTCTCTGTCTCTCTCCCTATCTCCTCCTCCTCTCTCAATTTATCTCTGTCTCTATCCAGTAATAAAAATAAAATAAATAAAATCTCAATGTGGAATAATCAGTGCATAGAAATATGTCGATACTGGTTCATCACTTGTGTTAGATGCTGATAATAAAAGAATCTGAAAGTGGAACATATGGGAAATCTGAGAAGCGAATTTTCTGTAAATTGAATGTTATTCTAAAACAGAAAGTAGTGACCCAGGAGGTGGCCAACTGGATAAAATGTTGAACTCTCAAGCACAAGATCCTGAATTCAGCTCCCTGCATTATGTGTGCCTGAATGATACCCTGGTTCTCTCTCCCCTTCCCCTCCATTAATTAATAAATCTTTTTCTGGGAGTCAGGCAGTAGCGCAGCGGGTTAAGTGCATGTGGCGCAAAGTGCAAGGACCGGCCTAAGGAACCTGGTTCGAGCCCCCGGCTCCCCACCTGCAGAGGAGTCAGTCGCTTCACAAGCGGTGAAGCAGGTCTGCAGGTGCCTTTCTCTCCCTCTCTGTCTTCCCCTCCTCTCTCTATTTCTCTCTGTCCTATCCAACAATGACAACTTCAATGACAACAACAACAATGAAAAACAACAAAGGCAACAAAAGGGAATAAATAAATAAATATTTTTTAAATAATAAATAAACAAATCTTTTCTACTGCCACCAGGGTTATTACTAGGGCTCTGTAGTAACACTAGCAATTCCAGCTAGATGCCTGATGATTTCAGACCTGATGTATACCTAACACCTAACTCAGTACACCTGGAGGACCCTGTACCCAAAGTTACCTGCAAACTCCTCAAGCATGAAAGAGGGTCAATGTGCAAAGGAATTCAGGATGCAAAGGCCTCTGGATTGAGTTGACTCCTGATTTGTTAAAGGGAGATAGGTAGCCATAAAGATACTGAGATGAGAGAGACCTACCCCACTAGAGAAAAACAGACAGGCTGGGAGTATGGATCAACCCACCAGTGTCTGTGTTCAGCAGAGAAGCAAGTCCGGAAGACAGAATTCTCCTACCCTCCTGCACTCCAAAAACAACTTTGGTGCCTACGCCCAGCAGGTAAAGAATAGGGAAAGAAAACCAAAGCCTGGAATTGGGCGGTAGCGCAGCTGGTTAAGCACACGTGTCGCGAAGCATAAGGACCCGCCTAAGGATCCCGGCTCCCCACCTGCAGGGGAGTCGCTTCACAGGCGGTGAAGCAGGTCTGCAGGTGTCTATCTTTCTCTCCCCCTCTGTCTTTCCCTCCTCTCTCCATTTCTCTCTGTCCTATCCAACGACGACAACAATAATAATAACCACAACACAACAATGATGGAACAAGGGCAACAAAGGGGCAAAAAATGGTCTCCAGGAGGAGGAGTGGATTCGTGGTGCAGGCACCGAGCCCCGGCAAAAATAACCCTGGAGGCAAAAGAAACAAAGGAAGAAAGAAAGAAAGAAAGAAAGAAAGAAAGAAAGAAAGAAAGAGAAAACCAAAGCCGCTGAATCTCAGTTCCACCAGGACCTGAAATGTTTGCCAGTAGGAAACTTGTTTTTGTACCATCACTGAAAGGGAAGCAACTCTGGAAAAAGGCCAGAGGAAGCAGGGTAGTTCCATTATCAGAGAGAAGAAGAAAGAAAGAAAGAAAGAAAGAAAGAAAGAAAGAAAGAAAGAAAGAAAGAAGGAAGGAAAATGAAAGCAGGAATGTAGAAAAAACTGGGCAAAAACATACAGATGTGAATGTAGATATAGACAGACGGTTATAGATAAAAAGTCAGCCCATGTCTGTGACCATGGGAGAACTACTGCAGTTTCTGCCCTGGAGAGGATAAGAACACAGAACTCCGGTGGTGGGAACATTATGGAATTAAATGATCACCCTCTAATTTTGTCAATCAATATTAAGTCTCTAATTTTTTTTAATATTTACTCCCTTTTGTCACCTTTGTTGTTTTATTGTAGTTATTATTGTTGTTATTGATGTCATCATTGTTGGATAGGACAGAGAGAAATGGAAAGAGGAGGGGAAGACAGAGAGGGGGAGAGAAAGATAGACACCTGCAGACCTGTTTCACCGCCCGTAAAGTGACACTCCTGCAAAGCTTTCCTCCTGCAGGTGGGGACTGGGGGCTCGAACCCAGGTCCTTGCGCATTGTAACATGTGTGGTCAACCAGGTGCGCCACCACCCGGTCCCTTAAATCACTAATTTTAAAAATACTGAGATGAGATCTAGGAAGTGTAAGACTCAATTATCCCTTCCTGGATCCTAAAGCTGTTTACTCACCTACCTCATAGCTTGCTCTGCTTTCTGCTGAATCAGCTCCTTTGTAAATAGGAATGCAAAATATATTGTAAAGCTTGCTAATAAAAAGGCACTGGCCCTAAAGGGGGGAGGGGGGCCCTATTATTCATTCTCCTGCCTACACATTCAGTAGAGACGCCTCCAGGGTCTCAGTCAGATATGTAACTGTATTGTGAATCCACAGCTCCCAGACGCCATTTTTTTTACCTTACTTTTCACTTGATAGGAGAAAGAAAAATTGAGAGGGGAGTGGGAGGTAGAAAGGGAGAGTGGAAGAAAGATACCTATAGGGGCCCAGGCAGTAGCTCAGCAGGTTAAGCGTACATGGCACAAAGCATAAGGACCAGCCAGCATAAGGACCAGCTAAAGGATACAGGTTCAAGCCCCAGTTCCCCATCTGCAGGGGGGTCGCTTCACAAGCGGTGAAGCAGGTCTGCAGGTGTCTTTCTTTCTCTCCCCCCTCTGTCTTCCCTTCCTTTCTTGATTTCTTTCTGTCCTATCCAACAAAACGACAGCAATAACAACAATAATAATAACAACAGTAACAATAAACAACAAGGGCAACAAAAGGGGGGAAAAATAGCCTCCAGGAGTAGTGGAGTTGTAGTGCAGGCACCGAGCCCCAGCAATAACCCTGGAGGCAAAAAAGAAAAAGAAAGAAAGACACTTGCAGACCTGCTTTACTACTTGTAAAGCTCCAGCCCCTCAAGTAGAGACCAGGGACTTGAACCTGGCTCCTTACACATGGAAAACTGTGTGCTCAAATGAATCAAAGAAAGTGTGAATGAGTGAGTACTTATATGAGCACTATAACTGAACTGGCACATGAACAGTCAGCCCACTGTCTCCAAGTCTCCTTTTTCTGTATTCTTTTTTTTTTTTTCTCTTCTTCATAGAATTGCTCAGCTCTGGCTTATGGTGGTGCAGGGAATTGAATCTGAGACCTCGGAGCCTCGGAGCCTCAGACATGAGAGTCTATTTGTTTAATCACTATGCTATCTCCCCTGCTCTCCCCTCAAGTCTCCTTACAAGTCTCCTTACAAGTCTTCTTTTTCAGACATGTGATTGAAGCAACCTGAGTCACATCTCTGTGTCTAACCTTGTTTATGGCAGCTAGATCTGAGCAATAAAAGGAAAAAGAACTCTACTTGCTGGATCAGACTCTGCAAGTTTCCAGAGCGCAGGGGTTCAGACATAACAGTGTGTGCTGAGTAGGCAGGGCTCTCACACCCAGGTCCCAAGGCACTGGGTGGGTATCATTCTGACTTCTGGGTGGTGGTAGGGGCCAGTGGGGGAAGAAAGCACCCAAGTTTTTTTTCCAACAGGCTCTGCGTGAAAGAGTCCAGAATCCCAGGACTCCCCCTTTAAAAAGATGACACACAGCTGGTTAAGTGCACATGGTGCAAAGCACAAAGACCGACGTGAGGATCCCGGTTCGAGCCGCCTGGCTCCCCACCTGCAGGGGAGTCGTTTCACAGGCGGTGAAGCAGGTCTGCAGGTGTCTGTCTTTCTCTCCCCCTCTCTGTCTTCCCCTCCTCTCTCCATTTCTCTCTGTCCTATCCAACAACAAGGACATCAGTAACAACAGCAATAATAATAACTACAACAATAAAAACAACAAAAGGGAATAAATAAATAAATATTAAAATTTAAAAACAAAAAGATGACACATAAGGCTGGATAGTGGCACACCCAGTTTAAAATACACATTCCCATGTGCAAAGACACAAGTTCAAGTCCCTCCTCCCCCAGTCCTCACCTTCAGGGGTGTGGGGAGGGGCACACTTCATGAGCAATAAAGCAAGCCTTCGGGTATCTTTCTGCCTCTCTTTTTTATTGATTTTTATTTATTTATTATTGGATATTGACAGAGAGAAGTTGAGAGGGGAGAGGGAGCTAGAGACAGACAGACACCTACAGCCCTGCTTCACCATTTGTAAAGCTTTCCCCCTAAAGATGGGAACCAGGGGCTTGAACTCGGGTCCTCACGCACTGTGATGTAATGCTTAACCAGGTGCACTACTACCTATCTCCAGTTTCTCTCTCCCTCTCTATCTTTCCCTCCCCTCTCAATTTCTCTCTGTCTTGTCAAACAAAATAGAAAAAAAGAAGAGAAAAGAAAAATGGCCACTGGCACTGGTGAATTTGTAGTGCTGGCTCTGAGCCCCAGTAATGACCCTGGTGGGGAGAGAGAGAGAAAGAAAATAAGGAAAGAAGGAAGGAAGGAAGGAAGGAAGGAAGGAAAGAAAGAAAGAAAGAAAGAAAGAAAGAAAGAAAGAAAGAAAAGGAAGCAGGGAGTCGGGAGGTAGCTCAGCAGGTTAAGCGCAGGTGGTGCAAAGCACAAGGACCAGCATAAGGATCCTGGTTCAAGCCCCCGGCTCCCCACCTGCAGGGGAGTCACTTCACAGGCGGTGAAGCAGGTCTGCAGGTGTCTGTCTTTCTCTCCTCCTCTCTGTCTTCCCCTCCCTCTCTCCATTTCTCTCTGTCCTATCCAACAACGACAACAACAATAATAACTACAACAAAACAACAAGGGCAACAAAAAGGGAATAAATAAATAAAATAAATATAAAAAAATTAAAAAAGAAAAGGATGGAAGAGAGAAAGAAAGAAAGAAAGAAAGGTAGAAAGAAAGGAAGAAAAGAAAAGAGGGGGAGGGAGGAAGGATGGAAGGAAGAGGGAGGGAAAGAAGGGAAGAGAAAATGAAAAACAAAAAGACCACTGTGTGCCCACCCTCTCTTGGGACTTGGTTGGCACACTCAAGTTATAATCACTCGTGAACTGTGTCCACCAGCAGGTGGGACACACACACACACACACTATCCAGGTGACCACTCAGCCCTGGTCCCAGCTGTCTGGAGCCTAAGCAGTGAGGCAGGGAGTGTTGACTAAACAGAGCAGTGGGCCAGTGAGTGACTCAACCAAGCACTGTATCAACAAACGAATGATTGAGTAAGTGCTCTCTGATTTTGTAATGTTTTGTAGAACCTACCTCAATTGCCCTGGAGCACTGGTGGAGTTGTTATTTTGTTTGTTTGGGGTTTTTTTCTCAGCCCCCGTAAGAAAATTTTTCAGTAGCTTGTTGTTACAGTTGTAAATTCCTGCAGGGTTTTCGCTGGTGTGTTACAGAAAGAAAACAAGCTCAGATTCCCCGTTCTGTCTCTCCCACCTCCCCGCCTCCCAGTTCCTGTTTCCCACCTATGTCCTTGTTCTGCCTCTGGTTCTCATTCTGTATTCTTTCTTGTCTTCTCTGACGTATCTCCCTCTGTTTTCTCTTGCTGTCTTCTTGTTTCTCTCCAGCTCTATCTCCTCTTTCTCCCTTCCTTTCTTCCTCTCTCCCTCTCTCAGCTCCTCTCTTCTCCTCTCCTCTTTTCTTTCTTTATTTTAATGACTCTTTATTCATTGAGTATAGACAGAGAGAAACTGAGAGGGAAAGAAGTGATAGGGAAGGACAGAGAAAGAGAGACCCTGCAGCCCTGCTTCATCACTCACTTGTGAAACTTCCAACTCACCACACACATAC